>NW_018480073.1:1318636-1331112 GCF_002113885.1 Mizuhopecten yessoensis | reverse complement strand
GAAAACGCAAAATCTGTCAACTGAAACGCTGACACCCCTGTACCTGATCAATTCCCGGTAGAGGTTATAATAATGATAATAATTTGAAGTTCACAACCTAGTTCGTAGGGCGTCTCAAAGCAGTTCACAAATTATTATCCATGGTTATAGGGCCTTTGCATCCAGCCAATATCTTTCTCAACTCCCGAGGGAGCATACAGACGGTCATCCATTTTTGAGAAAACGACGTAATTTTCTCACACAAACTAATGACGTAACAATCAATACCTGCTCTCAAGAGAAGATAACTCTGCAATACGCAAAGACGGAATACTCGTACAATGCTGACTATTTACTGAAATTCACTTTAAATTACCATGGTTAGGTTATACTCAGCACTGTCGTTTTAAAGTCAGCAATGTCGGATTAAAGTCAGCATTTTTATTTAATAGTCAGCACGGTCCGATAAAAGTCAGCACGGTCGGATTAAAGTCAACATAAATATTTTACCTGAGTAAGGGTGTTTTACGGGTGCTCCTCCACACTTTATGTGGAGGTTGACCTTGACCTTAAGGTGATGCAATTGTGACCTAGGTCAGATGATGTAATAGTGTGGGGGGATTAATGTGCAACACAATAGGAAAGAATGTGTGAAGGGATTAAATTGTGGAGGGTATGTGCAACACAATATGTGTGGAGTGATTAAATTGTGGAGGGAATGTGCAACACAATATGTGTGGAGGGATTAAATTGGTGAGGGAATGGGCAACACAATAGGAAAGAATGTGTGGAGGGATTATATCACATAATATATGTGGAGGTTAAATGTTTTAGGCGATACTGCAATACACATCACCGTAAGGAATGTGTGGAGGGGATCATGCAAGACCGAACATGTCCACGGTGAGAGCGACATAGATTTAAAAATAACCTTATACATATGTAGAGGGTAGCCTTCTATACACAGTCCAGGAAGAAAGAATGTGTGGAGGGATTATGTCACACTTCTATACACATTGAGTTGAAATAGCAGTGATGCAACCTTATGTGTATATACGGTTAACATTTAGAGTCTCCACAAATGGCACAAGAGATTATCAACCGTATAATCAAGGAAGATAATACACTGACAAGCACATCACAGAGTAAGGTAGACTGTCGTCTTGGAATTACACAAGAAGTCATCGTGAAAAAAGTCAAAGGTGAGCTGAAGATCTGTTTAAAAGAAGACGGGAAGAGTATACAAATAACTGGAGACTATTTTAAAAAGATACTGTTTCTATCGGAAAGTTTACAGTGTGTTTGTGATTTGATACACTAACATGCCAGATATTACAACAGATTGTATCCGTCATACTTCATATCACATTCGACCACCATACCAGTCCATGATTCAATGTGAGGATCGATTACAAACGTTTAAGGACTGGTCCCAACAAATACGACAGACTCCAACCGAACTAAGTCATAACGGATTTTTTTATTCAGGACATAGCGATAAAGTCACCTGTTTCATGTGTGGAGTACAGTTAAGCTCCTGGACAGCCTACAATTCCGTCGAAGTCGAACATAAAAAGTGGTCGATAGATTGTGTGTATTTACAAATGGTCATACCCCTACACGTCTAAGGTTATACAGTATCGTGCTAATTTATAATGGATAAATTTGAGGAGAGACTTCATTCTTATATGAGAAACCACATTGAAGAAAAAGCTTATAAGAAGATTGTGAAAAACTATGTCTAGCTGATGCATCAAGCGTGAAAGTGCAGGATGTGTGGAGGGTCAAGCCAACCAGCAAGGACGTGACTGTGTCATGCTTGATAGTGAAGACAGAAGAGATAGATATTTCGAAGACGCCCTGTCAACCGTCAACCATTTAGAAGTGGAGAAACTGTGGCGCCAATTTACTATTCAATCCTGTATTCCTTCATACGTGTTACAACATTTAATGGAAGATGAGTGTTTCCGCTCTGAAGAATATGTCAAACAACAATTCAGTGGGAACATTCTAAAGTGTGTAAAGAAAATAGGCATTGTCACACTGAGACTCTTTGCTTGATGTGTACAGTCAAATCAATTCACCACTAAAATGGAGGATATACAGACAACTATCGAGTAAACGGACTCTTTATTTAATTTTGTGTATGCTTTCCACTTATATCAACAATCATTTAAAAATGATGTTATAAGACATTTTATAGAGGAAGTGAACAGGTGGAAAATTCTTAACGAAATAAGAAACAAATATATTACAAATGTGTCTAGCTTAGAATGGAGAAATACTGAACTGAAAAAATTATGGAGAAGAAAAAAGATTGACGAAATGATTCAATCTATGTCTCGTGTAGAGAGTCGCTTTATAAAAACGTAACGTTTATCATTTTTGTTCATTTATGTGGAGACTTTTAAGACAACAGCTCAAGTATGTATTCGTTAACCAATGTTTTGCGAATGTTAACTGATTGTATATCTTGTCTTTATTATTTTGTAAACGTGAACATTGTATCAGTACATGTATGTATATTTAAATAATTAAATTGTGTGTAAACGAGCATGCTTTCTATTATTACTTTTATATTTTAACATTTTCTGAACGTCACATTTATATTACGTCACAGAAAATGTTGACGCAGCAAGAAAAACAGAGAATGGATGACATTTATTATAATTTTAATAACGGTGGAGAGTCCAACAAAAGTGCATCAAATACTGAAATCACAAGGATTTAACACAACGGGTTTATATAAGATCAGACGATACATTCAAAGTCTTGACGACTATAGTCTGCAAAAATCTGTAAAACGTTCATTCAAGCGTGCACGTGTAGAAGTTGGAGAACCGTTCGAGCAATATGACACCGATTTATTGGACATGACGTCACTTGCCAAACATAACTCAGGTGTGAGATATTTGTTGATGGTCATCGATGTGTTCAGCCGCTTTCTCTGGGTCGAAGCTATTAAAACAAAAACAGCAAAAGAGGTATTAGAAGCCTTTAAGAAAATAGTCGAGAGAGGGAGAATCCCAAAGAAAATTCATTCAGACTAAGGCAAAGAATATAATAACCGCTGGTTCAAACGCTGGTGTCTTGATAATGACATTCATTATTTTACTACACAAAACGAAATTCATGCCCCCATGGTAGAGCGGGTCAATAGGACATTTAATACTATGATATTTCGCTACTTCACAAAATTTAGAACCTAAATATAGATACATAGACAATCTACAGAAATTTGTTGATTCTTATAATGCCACGCCTCACCTCTCCCTCAATGGAACAGCTCCAAAAGATGTAAATGACAACAATCAAGCAGATCTTTTTGCTTACATGTACTTGAGAAAAAAGAAACTTAAAAATAAGAAAGACTCTTAAAACGAAAAACCCCAATCCCTACAAATTCAAGATAGGAAGTTTAGTTCGCATTTTACACAGGAAACAGCTGTTTAAGCGTGCCTATCAACAACAATGGTCTTCAGCGATATTCAAGGTACACAAAAAAGTTCTAATGCAGGGAATACCACTATATCAATTGATAGACTTTTTTGATGATACCATCAAAGGAAATTTTTATCAGTCAGAATTACAACGAGTTGAAAAGGATGAAAAAACGTTATGTTTTATAGAGAAAAAAATACGCAAACGTAGGAGAGGAGGTCAGATCGAGTGGTTTGTCCAATTCGAAGGATGGCCCTCTAAATATAACCAATGGATTCCCGAGAAAGATATCAATGACATGACAGAAAGCTAGCATGGCACACTACGTGATCATTAAAAGTAATAAGAATCTCGACTAATTCCCCGACAACAAACCATACCATTTTCGCTGTCAACTATAATCACCCATTACTCTGAATGGTACATGGAAGTAATACAAAGTCGAGAGAAAATTTATACATATTGTTGGAGAACCCATAATCGACGGTGAGAAGCAGAATCTACTTCGAATGGTGAAAGCTCAGAAAGTTGCTAGCTGGAGCCAAACACTTGACACTCCTCAGTACGTTCCTGTAAAGAAGTCAGAAATCAGAGATATAGAAATATCTATAAAAGACAGTGACGGTAACGTTGCTTCATTCTTGAAGAAACCATTAACGATTACACTTCAGTTTAAAGCCTACCCATTTTACAGATGAATGTTTCTAACTTTTACGTGCCCAATGTGGGTAAGTGGTAACAATATTATCGAAAGGTTACGGATGGTAAGATCAATCTTTATACAGATATGCAAGACGTGAAACAAAGGGGAGGGGCAATATCAGGCAACACGGCTGAATTCATCATTCCCATCGACAAATATAGCAGTGACGGAGAGAAAGCCTTACCAATACGAAACCTTGATGTTAACATGGTATCACCATCACAACAAATAATAGATCAAGCCAAGTCAGAATTAAAAAGGAAGAGAAAATTGACACCGTCTCATTCTAGCAGGAAACGTCAAAGGATACAGACCTCTCAGAGAAAACCACCAAGAAAAGTCAAACCTAAGACAGGAAAACAGATTAAAAGACGTAAACCTATACATAAGCGAAAGCTCACACAGAAACGTAAGCCTACACAGAAACGTAAGAAATCTAATAAGAATCACTAACTATCATCATGGTTACAATAAACAAAGACTTTTTCAGAGAAGCTCAACCTTCACAACTGGAACTTTTTGAATTACCACAAACACAGATGGCTGTTGAAAACGTATACTATCAAGACGTACTACCGATATCACAAATGACTGGAGATTCGCCCATATAATTCGTCGTTTCCGGTCAAAATGGTATGGAATACATCGACATGAATAATTCGCAAATTTACGCTAAAAGAAAGATAAAAAAAAGCGGATGGAACTGTTTTAAGCTCCACTGAAGACGTGGGACCTGTCAAATTTTTGTTACCTGCTCTGTTTTCACAAGGGGATTTCACACTTCAAGGAAGAAACATGATATCTACAACTGCTAACTATGCATACAAGGCATACATTCAAACATTATTGAAATATGGAAACGATGCTAAAACATCACAGTTAACGACACAGTTATGGCACAGAGATACTGATGGAGAGATGAACGATACAGATGTGAGGACGGGTAATAATTTAGCTTTACTAGAAAGGGCCAAATTATTCGAAGATGGCAAAGTTGTCGATTTGGAAGGCCCCATATTTCACGATCTATTCAGAATGGATAGATATTTACTCAATCAAGTAAACGTAAATGTGAAGATGTATAGATCAAAGCCAGAGTTTTGCTTACTTTCCGGCGAACAAACCCCTAACTACAAGATCGAGTTTGAAGATATTAGACTACGCATCGCTAAAGTCAAAGTGAACCCTGCCGTCATCTATGCCCAAAGTCAAGCCTTGTCAACAACTACTGCAAAATATCCATTTACAGAAAGTGTTCTAAAAATGTCACTCTTGCCGCCTGAGGAACCAGTTTTACATATGATAACATATTTCAAGGAATGAGGCCAATTTTTGTAACCGTTGGGTTTGTCGATGCAACCGCCATCAAGGGAGCATACAATCAAAACCCATGGTTCTTCCAACCATTTAATGTAACATCCATTGGTCTCTATGTGGACGGAATACCCGTAGGAGGTAACATCATAAAACCAGATTACGATGCCACCACCGGTCAGACCACCATTCCAGTCCTAAGGAGCATGTTTAAAACAACTGGAAGATGGTTATCCGATTGTGGATTAGATATTTATAGGCAGAAATTTTAAATGGTTATTCGTTATACACATTTAATTTGGAGCCTATTTTTCAACGGAATCAGTATCTTACCTTACTAAAACAAGGAAACGTCAGACTGGAAGTAACATTTGGAAGTACACTGTCCAAAACCATCAGCTGCATCGTTTATGCTGAGTACCCTGGCTATTTTGAAATCATCGCTGCAAGAGACATTTTAAAGCCATGAATACCAATCAACTTCTTTGCGTCGTCAATTGTGATTTCATCATGACAGAACTTAACATAGGTGTATATGCACATGATCGCATACCGATACATATAGAACAATTCCCCACTGGATTTATTGTCAATACCGAAGAAAGCCATCAATCGGGACGACATTGGGTGGCCTTTTTTATGGAATGATCAACATTTGTTTTTTTTTGACAGTTATGGCCATTCACCAAAATACTTTTCACTTCCAAAATGTACAGCTTTTAATGTCACACGATTACAGAGTGTTAGATCTAACGTGTGTGTACAAATGTATCTCTTAACTCTATAGTTGATGTATTTAGTGATGATTATACGCATATAACGATGAATTTGTATATGAATATATCTATAATTCCTTTCCGTTTTGTTTTCAAACTGGTGATGGATATCAATCATGTTGTCAAGAATATCAATAAAACATCGAACTTTCACTTACCTGTTATCATTTTGAATCATGTCACAGACAAGTCTGGTTCCCATCGTCTGCCCTGCCACGATACAGTTAGCAGGTAGCTCTGGAAGTGGTATAACATTTCTGATGAAACAAATATTATAGCATGCCGATGGTTTGTTTAGTCAGCCTACAGCTAAGATTATGATCTGTTGCGATACTTGGCAACCTATGTTTGATGAACTTAAACGTAATATCAAAGAAATTACCTTCGTTAAAGGGATCTTGGACGAAACACATTTTGAAGAATGGACTTCTGTTACAGATAAACACAAGATAATCGTACTAGACGACTGTTTGATAGAAGGATATAATTCCATACACCTCATGAAAATGTTTTGCATAGGGTCACATCACCGAAATGTGACGGTCATATTTTTAGTACAGAATGTATTTCAGAAGGGGAAGGTCATGCGCACTTTAAGTTTAAACACTCATTACTTTATCCTGTTAAGAAATTATAGAGATAAGGCACAAATCGAGTCGTTGGGAAGACAAATGTTTCCCAGACGGCTAGAATATTTTAGACAGAGTTACCTTTCTGCCGTTTCTAAAAGATATGGGTATCTTTTTGTCAACGTCAGTCCACATGGCCCACCGTTGAATATTGTGGATGGTCAAACAGAACTTCCCCCACTTCGCACTAGGATATTGCCCGGAGAGGATCCAATCGTCTATGAACCAAAAAATGAATATTTTCTGGACTTTATGCTTTCTGCACCTCGACATCAGCAAACGCTCATCATTAACACACTTACTAGAGAACAATTACAATTATTAACGGAAATCATATATAATACAGTCATGGATAACATACCGATGTCTGATGTGGATAAAAAGACTGTATCTAAACAGAAACTTTCGAAAAGTGTTAGCTGAAAATATAACACCAAAGGAGAGAAGAAGGAAATTCCCAGCTTTACTTGAAGTTTTAACAATATTTATCAACACCTATCAACAATAGCAAGAGAACTCGTCTTGATAACAAAGACTAAATATGACAGATTAATCGGAGATGATAACATCCCTGATAAAAACGAAAAACAGACACAAAACGAAGAACATACAAATCACAATCTAAAATCTATCGAGACTAAAGAAATTAATCAAACAGACCAACAAAAAACTGACGAGGATGGAGAAATCAGGCCGGATAAGCAACAGAAGGGAGGGAAGTTAGCAGTAGAAGATACACCGGAACGTTTTCTGAATAATTTACAGAAACCAATCAAGCGTAAATGGTTATCGTTTAGGATCTAATTTTTCCTACAACTTTACCTCACATCTATAAATAGACAAAATGTATAGATGTCCATCCTACTACGACTGTGTATATGGATACAAGAACTGACCACACAATTGCATCATGTCTATATACACCCTCTTTAAACATTGCACCATTTCTCTAAGGTGTATATGACTACAACTGTCGACAACATCAGCTCATAGTGTAATCGGCTGCCATGGCCGAACTACCATCTATTGAGTAGTTATTGCGAGACTTTCCCGACGATGTTGTAGCGGAACAACTGCGAGATTTAAAAAGAGTACTCGGAGAAGACAAAAAAACCTAGCCACCAACCAAAAAAATACGGTTGGCTGACTCTGAGAACTATCAATGTCACGTTTGTAATAAACGTGTAAGAAGATTAGACAATTTCAAGAGACATTTGGCGGGTCACGAGAAGCGGTTCCCATGTCTACATTGCAATACTTCATTTTCTAGAAAAGACAGTTTAAATCGACATATTCTGAAGAAACATCAAGATGGTGCGAACGTTTCAACTCTACCTGGACCCTCTCACATACAGTCTTCCATATCTGGACCCTCTCACATGCATTCTTCCGTACAGCGCATCAGTTTTCTGATGAAAGCAGCTTGAATGGCACGGCTAATGTGAGATCCATTTATCCTAATGATGGAGACAACGCTGATTTACTAACTGTCTTTAGTAATACCAAAGAGGAAGTAGAGAACCATATTACAGAGCAGTGTCTTTCTTTACATGGAATTAAGTGGTACACCTGCATTCAAGTGGAACTTGAAAAGGAAGTCAAAGAAAAGAACAAACAACAATCCTATCCACATTTTCGGAGTAAAAACTACATATTTATGCTAAATGAAACATTTTCCCTGCACAATTTGATTGAAGCATTTCAGAAAATGTTTGTATCCTTTCAAGAATTTCGGAGAGAGGGATCCAATTGGACACTTAAAAAGATAGCTAAATTGGAAGTAAGTACTGTAAACTACTCACCTTTGAGTGGTTCGTCTTACTTACCAACAACGGCTACGTTTCAATTTTCTCATCTCATCAACGTTATCCACAAAGACGAAAAGTGTTTTGCGTGGTCTGTCCTAGCGTCTCTCCATCCCAATCAACAGGTTCCGGAACGAGTGGTAAACTACATACCTTATGAGCATATTCCGTAACGATTTCACAGTTGGAAAAGTTTGAAAGACAAAATGACATATATGTGAATGTGTTTGGGCGTGAAGAAGAGGAAATATTTCTCATGTATGTTACGAAATTACGATAAGTTAGTCATCATGTCAATTTACTGTATTTGAAAGAAGGTGAGAAAAACCATTATTGTCTCATTAGCAACCTTGATAAGTTTTTATCTAGAACAATAAAGTCTAAAAGTAAGACTTATTTTTGCCATTACTGTCTTCAAGGGTTTACTAGAAATGACCTATAAGAAAATCATATTCAATATTGTTCAAAACACGATCCGCAGCATGTCAATCTTCCAGACGAAGGTGATAACATATTAGAATTTGACAGTTTTGCAAAACAATTAAAGGTACCTTTTGTCATTTATGCAGATTTTGAAACGTTCGCTCAGAGAATGGATACATGTCTACCCGATCCAAAACAATCGAGTACGACTCTAAATACAAAATTCGAACCTTGTGGGTTTGGCTATCAGATCGTTAGCATGGACGAAAAATTTACCAAACCTCCAGTCATTTATCGCGGGCCAAATGTGAGTAAACCTTTTCTAGAACATAAACTGGAAGAAGAAAAAGAAATCAAAGACATTTTAAAACATGTAGAACCTTTAGTCATGTATCCAGAGAATGAGCGAGAGTTTCAAACTAGCACAAATTGTCACATATGTAGTCAACATTTTACTGACAAAAGCATCAAAGTCAGAGATCATTGACATTTGACGGGTAAATTTAGAGGGTCTGGCTGTCAGGACTGTAATCTCAATTTTCAATATCCCTCTTTTATTTCTGTCATATTTCACAATCTCAAAGGTTTTGATGGGCACATACTCTGTGAAGCGATGGGTTTATTTAAAGATTGTGATATAAATTGTATTCCTAGTAACATGGAAAAATATATATCAGTTTGGGAAATCTACGTTTCATAGATTCATTCCAATTCATGTCTCAGAGTCTAGAATCACTAGTCAACAATCAAGCTCAAGAAGAACTAGGGTCATTCAAACATCTATCCAATGAATTTTCTTCAAAACATGCACAACTACTTTTGAGAAAGGGAGTTACCCTTACGAGTATGTAAACAAACCTGTGTATGTAGGCAAATGTATTTTAGTCCTCTCTAAATGTATCATGCACGATTTCCATTACAACCACATGCTGTCTAAATACCAAAACATTCGTCTGTTAATGACTGACACCGACATTGATGTACGAAATATCGGAGGTTTCAGACTTGTACACAACACTACACGATGACAAACACATGTTCGATCTATCTAATTATTCTACCGGCCATCCAATTTATGACGCTACAAACAAAAAAATACCAGGAAAGTTTAAAGACGATTTGGTCGGGAAGATTTTACAAGAGTTTGTCGGGCTAAGACTTAAAATGTATTCCTATGCTTACGATAACATCTCTGACCTTATGTCGAAACAGATAGCTAAGGGTATCAATAAAAGCACCATCGTGCATGATTTACGTCACGTATACGTTATGTATATAGAATGTCCGTAAGACGATAATGTGTTGTATGAATTCCATCAGAAGTGACAGACATGACTTGCTCGTATACACCATTAGAAAAGCCGGTCTCTGTAGTTTTGACGACAAACGCTACGTAAAACAGAATGGTGAAAAGTGGGCACATGGTCATTACAAAATAAACAAGAGGCACATGGGCCTTAACGGTCACCTGAGTCCTACAGTATTTACCTATAATAAAAAGTTATATTGTTCATTCATTGACTTTAAAAAAGCCTTTGATACAGTGTGGAGGGTTGGACTTTGGGGGAAAATGCTGAGAAGCAATATAAATGGCAAAATACTAAATGTAATCTATCACTTATATACTGATACTAAGTCAAGTGTAAAAAATGGAAACGAGCAGACTCAGTTCTTCACGAGCATTATCGGTTTAAAACAAGGGGAAAATTTATGATCTAGAGGAGTTCCTGATTAATAATGAGGTGAAATGTCTCAAAGATATTGATAATCTTAGTCAAAATTTTATTGGAATATACCTAAAGTTGTTTATTTTGTTATTTGCGGATGACACTGTTGTACTGGCAGAATCGCCCGAGGGTCTACAGAAAGCTTTAGATGTATTCGGCGATTATTGTAAAATATGGAATTACATGTTAACACAAATAAATCTAAAATAGTTGTCTTTTCAAAACGAAAATCGAAAATCAATAGTACATTTATGCTTTGCGGAGAGGAAATTGAAATTATAGATTCTTATTCGTACCTTGGATTATTGTTTAACTATACTGGAAACTTTGGTAAGGCGAAAAAGAAACTAGCTGAACAAGCCCAGAAAGCATTATTTGCTTTATATAGGAAATTCAGAAATATAAATTTACCAGTAGACCTACAGTTTGAACTTTTTGATACATTAATATTGCCTATACTGTTATACGCGTCAGAGATATGGGGATTCGAAAATATTACCCTCTTGGAAACGATACATTTGAAATTTATAAAAAAAAAGTTCTCAATTTAAGGAAATCTACGCCTAATTATATGGTATATGGAGAATCGGGACGTTTTCCTTTAGAAAATACTATTAAAAGTAGAATGATTTTATTTTGGCAACAACCTGCATGTCTTTCCAACTGTGGCTAGGCATATTAACATGCCTTGCCACAGGGAAGTCTGGTTTGTTCTGCTTGATGGAGCAGCGGTAGTTGTTGATCCTGACATTGAGCTGGGTGCAGGTCTCGCCCACGTACTGTAAAGTGCATTTTGTCTATTTCCCGATCTATCAAGGTAGATTTGTATCCTCTGCCAAGAAGATGGGACTTTATCTCTGAACATCTGCGTTCAAAGATGATGTCATCCGAAATAATACGCCTGATGCGCAGAGCTTGGGAGTAGGGTATGCTTCTCGTGGTGTGCGAGGGGTGACAACTGGATGGGAGGAGATACTGGTGTGTGTCAGTAGGTTTACAGTGGAGGTCCGTACTAATCTTACCATCAATCAGAGTGGAACTGGTGTCCAAAAATGTGTTGCTCTCCGTTGAGATATCCGCTGTGAATTTGATGGTGGCGTGGAACGCGTTAGCGTACTCAATAAACTCGTCAAGGGAGTCCCGACCCGATGTCCATTTGATTTCAACGTCATCGATAAATCTCAACCAGCTAAATGGCTTAATTGGAGCAGATGTTAAAAGTTGGGCTTCAAGATGTCCCATAAAAACATTGGCATATGAGGGGGCCATCTTAGTACCCATGGCTGTACCGCTAACTTGTATGTAGTTATCCTCATTGAATGTAAAGTTGTTAAGTGTGAGGACAAGTCTCAGTAAATCCACCAGGCTATCAGTCGATGGGTGTTTGGTACTGCGCCGTTCCCATGCCTCGCGACAGGCTGCAATGCCGCCGTCATGCGGTATGTTAGTGTAGAGGGAAACGACGTCCATCGTAACTAACAAGGTACCTTCTGGTAAGTTCTTAGCAGGTGTTTTGTTTAGATAGTCTGTGGTGTCTTTTAAAAAAGATGGTAAATGTTCTACGAATGGTCGGAGGTGGAAGTCAACAAACTGGGAAATTTTCTCCGTCGGGTGGTTGATCGAGTTAATGATGGGTCTACCAGGGTTCCCAGGTTTGTGAATTTTAGGAAGAAGATAAA
>NW_018480073.1:1310328-1315888 GCF_002113885.1 Mizuhopecten yessoensis | reverse complement strand
ATATCTAGCGGAAAGTTCTGACACATAAATATCTAGCGGAAAGTTCTGACACATAAATATCTAGCGGAAAGTTCTGACACATAAATATCTAGCGGAAAGTTCCGACACATATATATCTAGCGGAAAGTTCTGACACATAAATATCTAGCGGAAAGTTCTGACACATAAATATCTAGCGGAAAGTTCTGACACATAAATATCTAACGCGGAAAGTTCCGACACATATATATCTAGCGGAAAGTTCTGACACATATATATCTAGCGGAAAGTTCTGACACATAAATATCTAACGGAAAGTTCTGACACATAAATATCTAACGCGGAAAGTTCTGACACATAAATATGTAACGCGGAAAGTTCCGACACATAAACATCTAACGCGGAAAGTTCTGATATCTTGAAACTTCCGACACACGAATATCTAGAAAGTTTCGACATATACACTGTAGAGATATGAAAAATTCCGACACATATATATCTAGAAATTTCTGACACATTGATATCTAAAAAAATCGAGATATCGACATCTTGAAAGTTCCGACACACGAATATCTAGAAAGTTTAGACATATACACTGTAGATATCTAGAAAGTTCTGACGCATAGATATGTAGAAAGTTTATCTAGAAAGTTTCGACAAATGGATATTTAGAAAATTCCGACACATATATATCTAGAAAGATATGACACATGGATATATTGAAAGTTCTGACACTTGGCTATCTGGTAAGTTCCAACACACGGCTCAGAATCACTGATATTTGGATAGTTCCGACAGACAGATACATGTACATGTTTCTAGAAAGTTCCGACACACGGATATCTAGAAAGTGTCGACATATGGATATCTAGAAGAGTTAAGACTGATAGATATCTTGAAAGTTCAGACTCCCAGATATCTAGAAAGTTCCAACACACGGCTCAGAATCACTGATGTCTGGAAAGTTCCAACACACGGCTCAGAATCACTGATATGTGGAGAGTTCATACAGACAGATATCTGGAAAGTTCCAACACACGGCTCAGAATCACAGATATCTGGAAAGTTCCAACACACGGCTCAGAATCACTGATGTCTGGAAAGTTCCAACACACGGCTCAGAATCACTGATATGTGGAGAGTTCATACAGACAGATATCTGGAAAGTTCCAACACACGGCTCAGAATCACAGATATCTGGAAAGTTCCAACACACGGCTCAGAATCACTGATGTCTGGAAAGTTCCAACACACGGCTCAGAATCACTGATATGTGGAGAGTTCATACAGACAGATATCTGGAAAGTTCCAACACACGGCTCAGAATCACTGATGTCTGGAAAGTTCCAACACACGGCTCAGAATCACTGATATGTGGAGAGTTCATACAGACAGATATCTGGAAAGTTCCAACACACGGCTCAGAATCACTGATGTCTGGAAAGTTCCAACACACGGCTCAGAATCACTGATATGTGGAGAGTTCATACAGACAGATGTCTGGAAAGTTCCAACACACGGCTCAGAATCACTGATATCTGGAAAGTTCCAACACACGGCTCAGAATCACTGATATGTGGAGAGTTCATACAGACAGATATCTGGAAAGTTCCAACACACGGCTCAGAATCACCGATATGTGGAGAGTTCATACAGACAGATATCTGGAAAGTTCCAACACACGGCTCAGAATCACCGATATGTGGAGAGTTCATACAGACAGATATCTGGAAAGTTCCAAAAAAGGAATCACTGATATTTTTCGAGAGTTCAGACGGATAGATATCTAGAACGTTCAGACTCACAGATATCTAGAACGTTCTGACACACGGCTATCTGGAAAGTTCCAACACATGGCTCAGAATTACTGATATTTGGATAGTTCAGGCAGACAGAGACATGTTTCTAGAAAATTCTGACGCGTGGATATCTAGAAAGTTTCCACAAATGGATATCTAGAAAAAGTCCGACAATATATATAGAAAGATATGACACATGGACATATTGAAAATTCTGACACATGGATATCTGGAGAGGTTCAACGCACGGCTCAGAATCACTGATATTTGGATAGTTCAGACAGACAGAGACATGTTTCTAGAAAATTCTGACACGTGGATATCTAGAAAGTTTCTATAAATGGATATCTAGAAACAGTCCGACAATATATATATAGAAAGATTTGACACATGGATATCTGGAAAGGTTCAACACACGGGTCAGAATCACTGATATTTCGATAGTTCAGACAGACAGATATCTAGAAAGCTAGATTGTTCTGACACATTGCTATCTAGAAAGTTCCAACACACGGCTCTGAATTTCTGATATATGAAAAGTACGATAATATGAATGGTTCTCATCGCTCCAGGATTTTTACCAGCCAAAATCAAACATGAATCTATCCAAGTGTCTCCGTAGAACTTCACGTATCTGGAATATACAATATATGAAATACGGTTCAATAACAAAAACAATAACATTACACAAAGGTCAATGTATATGCTCAATAAGTCTGTATAGATAACGATCAATGCATGTCAAATTTGTATCAAGACTTATTGAGGGTTTATACCCTATAAACCTCAACAGAAAAAGATTCAATCCATATATTTACTTTCAGTAAAATTTGACTTGTTATTTCAACTTCTAAAATATCGGACTTGTGTAAGTTAAAAAGCATGGAAGGTACCGAACCATGTGACGTCATCACTCACTGTGTGACGTGGTCCTGGAATACGTTAAAAAGCAAATATTTATACATTTTCTTAACTCAGGACTCCTCCAGCGGCTCGTTCTTCAAGCATCAAGGAGCGAAGCGGGTTCACCCGAGGTTTGGCGATTTAATTATACTTACTGACCATGTTCTACAGGAGTCTGTTCTCAACCACTTGTTCGGATCTACGATTGTCTGAGCCAGCCTGGGTGTGTGGAGAGCGTCACACAAATATTTAAATGCATACATTTCTTCATGTTCCGGCTTATATTGAGTCTTCCAAGCAAAGTATTTGTTATATAATTTGTCATTGGTACTTAACATATTCAGGTAGGTACCCAATTCTTTTGCACTTTTAAAGTCATGTATATTTATGTAAGAATTTTTCGGAGCATTTATGACTTGATGACTTCCCCAGTTCACAATTGGAACACTCTCCTGATTCAAACTCTTCCAGAACTTTTCTGTTACGTAATCTTTACAATTGGCATTCTCAAACGCAATACGGAATCTGTACTTCTTTTCATCACATTCGGCGTTAGAAGTTCTTGGGCATGACAAGTGTCCACACTTTCCAAAATAATCGATATCCACGTATTTTTCTAACTGACGTATATATCGATATCTTTGAACGTCATCCTGACAGTTGCTTACAACTGCGACAGCAATCTTGGTCTTATTCACAGCAAAGTTCCTGTTCATATACAATAATGTAGCTGTTTCCTTTTCCTCACTTGTCAAAGGAACGAATTCACCGTAAGGACTAGGAATGGTTGAGTCAGTTCGATACGTCATCGTCCAATTAAATGCTTGTATCCATGGCTTTCCAGTGAAATGATGATGTGGCGGCGCTTCCATGTTATACAATACCCAGACCTGATCCGGTCTTCTAAATCCGGGTACTGTCTCCCAGAACCAAAGATCAATCAAATGGAAGAGTACTGCGTCAGCGGACCCCAGTTCACGCCGGTCTGACGTCACAGAACAGTTGTGCTTACTTCTACTCATATTTCCGGAAACGTGTTCCGCCCAATCCCCAAAGAAATACTTCGTCCAAACCAAAACTGTCTTAGTACTTTTATTCACAAAGTTAGAATGGGACAATTTAATGATGTTTTCTTCACAACTTTTTGCTCGGCAAAACTTTTCATATGTATATGCAGACATCGAAATATAGATGATAAACACCAGTCCGAGCACTCCGATCACGTGTTTCCGGCGGATATTCTTCCTTACCATTGTGATACGTTTGTTCATCGTGGTACCAGGCTATTGCACAAAGACTGCTTGAAAATTGTCAGCTCCACCTTGATTAAATCACCATATCTGAAAAATGTGAATAAAAAACTAGTAAAAGGCCCACGGAGCTTCTATCGCAGACTTTTGCTTAATGAAGTAATCGTTTGGTTTCTGTAAATTTCGATAAAGGTAAGGGTACTCGGGGCTTAGCTAGCCTTTGTTCGGAGTGGATTCATTTAAAAGCGGGTCCAGGGCAGGGCTTTGGTGGATACTGCAGACAGTGTTTTTGTTTTGTTTCGTTTTTCTGTTTGAAAATTTGATGGATTCGCCTACGTACCAGCGTAAAAGCAGCTATATATGTGTCTGGACATTTATCTAAGACAGTCGCCTACTGCCAGAAAAAAATCGTATAATTATTGATTTTGTTTTCCTTAAATAAGGGTATTAGGATTGAACTAAAATCCATTTTTTAAGTGTCCAATTCTATATTTTCCCATTTTTCAAAATTAATTTTAAACCGGTCCTACCGAAAAACAGTTTTAAGGCGGCTCCACCCTTTGTAATCACCCCTTTAGATCAGTGATTAAGAAAAGAATACACCTATTGCCTATGAATGTACACTGAAAGAATTTCAATACGATTTTTTTTTCGTTTTTATATAAATTTAGTGTAAAAATATGACGTAACAGCGCAACGTAATTCACAGGAAAAATTTCCTTTGCCCGCTTCATCCGGCTTGAGCGACCTTGTTGATAAAACATTGAAGAAACTAGTTTAAGGCGGGTCCACTCTTCTCAAATTTATCACCACTGAGCAGGAAGCTGCGCATGTTGGCTAAATTTCAGAATGATTTACGGTAACATAACGACACCACGCTTCGATTTAGAAAGTGTCATTAACAATCATTAACAGTAACTAAGAACGTCAAAGAAAAATGAAAAGAATCCAGTTCAAGCATATTTTTATATTTAAATAACGGTTTTTAATGTAATATTGAACTCGCGTAAATAAGAACGAACGTCGTTTACACCTGAAGTTACCATCGCAGCTGATGACAGCGATATGACAGCTGCTGAGGATGAAGTCTGAAAGTGAAAGAATATGTGCTTTCCGTTGTTATTGCTCGTTTATCTACATGTTGAATAGAACAAACGATAATCAGAGTTTATCATCACTTGAACGGAATAGGTAATTTCGTACGATAGAAGAATTATGACCGTTACCCATCACACTGACTGCGACACTTCTCTACTCTACTGAACAGCTGATCATGAAGGTCTCGACGTTGAACGTTTCATTCGAAGCATTACAGCAATTACGTCTTAACTGTTGACAGAGATTTTGTTCAGAAATAAATAATAAATGGCAGTGTTAACAGCTTGAAGTGATCGTCTGAAAACTGCAACTTAAAACAAATGTTTTGAGTCATCGTCAATGACCCCAAGGACCCATACCGAACCGACACGAGTAGACGAGTTTCCACAATGAGGTAAATATATAGTGTCATATTATATAGTGCGTTTGAGCAGATTGTTAGATTGCTTACTTTTTTATCATACTCTCAGCAAACCCCTGACCAAACTTTTTTTCACGTAGGACATCAGTGCGTTGCTGTGTACCAGTTGG
>NW_018480073.1:1280666-1309334 GCF_002113885.1 Mizuhopecten yessoensis | reverse complement strand
ATTATCAATATTTATCATTCCTGTAAGTTTGGTTGAAGACCAGGTATAATTATGCAGTATTAGTATAATTTAATGCAGTCATTTATAAATCATGACTTAAGAACATGTAATTATCAATAAGATATTGTGAAGCACTACATGTATATAGTCATAATTATATATAATAATACATGTAATTGTAATTTGGATTCTGCATACCAGGTTTTTGTTACAAATCACTTAATTTATTTTTCCTTTTTTTACAGGAATGTTCTAGGTCATGGATATTAAGCAGAAAGCCTTATGTAAGAAGACACCAGGATAGAAACAAAACTCTGGACAATTTAATGTGAACATTTTTTCAAATACATAGGTCCTGTAAATGTGTTATTAATTTGATACATACAATTCATACTACAATGTACATACTCCAAAGACAAATATTCCTATCTTTGCTTCTTATTCTGTATTTTTATTTCAAAAATGTGATTTGATTAAAATCAATGCAAGTTTTCAAAATGTGTTTTATTCATTTTTTTCTCTCCCGTTATAAAATGACTAAAATACATAGTAAGTTAACTTAGTAAATATTTTAAAATAACTTTCCAAGAATTTATTTCTCTGTGAGTTTTCACTCAGGAATTCTGGTTCAGATTCATATTCAGAATCTGATATTACACTTGTAGTTTATTCTCAAATTCAAGATATGTTTACTTGTGTTATGAATGAGAGTTCACAGAACTACATTGTATTAGATTCCAAAATCTGCATACATGCCCCCACCCCCTCTGGATTCAGCTTGAATATCACATGTACATTTCAACTTTATTTCAAGGTGTTTATAACAGTTCATCATGCATGTGTAACCAGATGCTTTTGTGCTCATTTGAAATGTAAATGGAAAAGATTTTCATAAATCACTTTGTAAGCAGAGGAGCTTTGACCCCCCTACACACACACACACACAAGTACATTGTAAATGTGCAACCACCTCCAGGCTCCTCCTCATATTACATGTAGTCTCAGGCACTGGGAACTAGAATTTTCTCCTCGGATTGAATGTATTTGACTCAGTGCATCTCAAAAAGTGAAAAAAATCTATAAAGTAAAAACTTTGTACATTAATGTATATTATACTTGGGGAGCTGTCTTAGAGATGTGTAACTGGGGATGGTATTCAACCTGGCCTTTAAGCCTTCCAATGATCCCTCCACTACTGATTCTGGTGCAAGATATTAATTTAGTTTGTTACTGTACTGTCTAGATCTTAGCATGGCATGTGATGTCCTCAAGTTCTGCAATCACTTGCTGTGAACTATACTACTGGAACTGCTTAACAGCCTGTAGATATGCTCTGTGTCACCAAGGTAGACAAGTGCTCGCATGTATGAAAACAGTGTAACAGTAATATGTCTAACATATGTAATTGTTTACATCTATACATTGAATTGTCATATATTAAAATCAGCTTTTAAAACATTTTGAATGTCAGAAGTATTTAATGCTCAGTGTATACAAAAAGTGTAAGACATATGACCAAAATAATTTGCGAAGCTTATTTTTAGTTACGGAAACCTGTATCGCGGAAACGACATATTCCGCTCGTACTATTGTCTATTTTACGATAAATAAACAATAATAATTAGATGTAGACAAGGTAATTGTAGCAAATATTTGTTCAATTTTAATTCT
This sequence comes from Mizuhopecten yessoensis, assembly GCF_002113885.1. NCBI lineage: Eukaryota > Metazoa > Mollusca > Bivalvia > Pectinida > Pectinidae > Mizuhopecten > Mizuhopecten yessoensis. The sequence goes on along the minus strand of NW_018480073.1, from coordinate 1,307,663 downwards.
ATATACCGACCGCATATACAGGAACTACACAACAAACAGTGAAATCAAGCACAACACGTTTGGAATGGTGCGCTAGCATTGTGTACGGAAATATAATTTCGTGTATAAAACCGGACCCGGAGGCGGTCCAAAGATATATGGATCCGGAATACGAATCGGAACTTCGAAATATTGATTTTTATTTAAGTTCCGAGCATTAATGCTATTTGATTTTTATGTATATCAAAATATAAGTGTTGGGACACGATAAAGTATTATATTTTTGACGGTATTGATAATAATATGACATAATTTTGCCCTTTACGCATTAAAATAGGAATAGGCAAAATGGGGTGCATGGGGGAATGGCGTTCTAACTTCAAGTGAGCGAAATTGCAAAATTTTCACCGGGAACCCCACATTTTTTTATGCTTACCGAAAATCATATATACTTGGCTGTCTTCTGTAAAAGTTTTATAAAATTGACATGGGTTTTATCGCATTTTTGCTTGTTTTTAATGCATTCGTTTGATGTAAATTTGTTAAAATTACATTTTGAAGAGAATAGATGGCCATGAAAAATGCATAAATATACCAAATGTAATCATTTTTGTTTTATTTCTGCTTTTTAATAGTACATCACGAGATGTGTAAAAAATATTCAACTTTGTGGTAACTCAAATTTTGCAAATATTATAGAAAACAAATTTTTATTTAATTTTCATATTTTGGGGGAAATTTGCAGAAAAGTAGCTACCTTACTGCTGATATATCTCAAAAAGTAAGTCGAGAACCCCCTTTTTTCTTTTCATATATGGAATCTACGTAAAACAAGCAAGAAAATAAGCCTAATTAGAAAAAAATGACATGGGTTTTTCCAAAAGGATGGACCCACCTTAACACACTTCTTTGTTAAGCCTACTGTACATGTAATGTTAACAAGTGTGGCTTCTCCCCCTTTCTCATGCTTCGGTAGCATCTCCCTCCGATTGCCACCTCCGCTTGGACATCATTTTTTGTTAAATTTAGGTTGTGGACATAGCCCTCTCTAAAATAAATAGTTCCCCTGGATAAACATTTTTCAGAAATGTTTGCATCTTGAATGTATCCCATACAAAAATCATCGGGAATGTCCCCGAGTCCTGCAACAGTCGCTGCCGCCATCGCCATGGGCAAAATTTTACTATGGCTTGTTTACATTTGTTGTCGGAGTATGTAGTCACGTGATTTTGGTTGCTACGTGGGGGCTGGGCATGGAAGGGTGAATTGCGTTGAGTATCCCATTCAAAATGGCGCTCAGCCTTGTTGTCAAGTGTGACGTCATTAGGATATGGCGCTAATGATTACGCTCCTGATTCCCGCCCTTTTTTAATGCATTACATTTTTCATGTTTTATAACTTAAAAATGTAATAAATAGAAAATTCAATGGTGTCTTCAGTAATAACAAATATATTTCACTCGTGTGCCTAATATTTTGATATTACACAAGAACGAGTGCGCAACACGAGTGAAAAATATCAAAATATTAGGCACACTCGTGAAATATATTTGTCATTACTGACGACACCATCAAATATCCTCTATATCTCCGAAGAAAGTCGGCAACTCACAGTATCCATACACTGGTGGTAATAGATAATGAACTTAATATCCGACATATGGAATCTGGGTTTATTGGTCACAACAACGATATGTGCACACATTTAGGCTGAGGACACAGATTGGTTATAAAGGGTTGGCATTGGATCTACTGCCAGGTTGCTACATTCTGGGAGACCCTATAATAACACCATTTAACTCCGCGCATATTCATCGTCAGCCGATGAGAAACTAAAACCGCCTTCGTCTATTTAGTAGGGCAATTCGAAGGTATAGAGTGTTTGTAGAGCACATGATTGACAAAATAAAGATTTTCGCTGTGCTTGGCACTTTGTTTCGTCACAGGAGAGAGACTATTATAGTTAGATCATTGTTCTGTGTGCTCGTCTTGCCCAGAGAAGGGCTGAGTTATGCTTAATATCAAGATATTGCTTGCTTGCTGGGTTTTAGTTTTTTTTTACATGTAAGTACATGTATATCAAATAATGAGTTGGTGGTTGTGTACCCGAACGGAATACATTGTTTCATTTTGACACCCATGCTCGTCCGTAGTTAGCTGTGCATACCAAGGTACATTGAACACGTTCAGCCGTATAGTGATTGTGCGTTCACAATATGACCGGCCGGGAGACTCTATTGATACGGGACTCACAAAATATTCTGTTAATGATCACTCATACTGTACGTGTCGTGTTAATGGTAAACAATATGAATACATCTTAATGATGGTCGCTCCCCTTCAAATACGTATCCGTAATATACTGGGAGACCCTATAATAACACCATTTAACTCCGCGCATGTTAATCGTCAGCCGATCAGAAACTAAAACCGCATTCGTCTAGAGTATTTGTAGAGCACATTATTTACAAAATAAAGATTTTCGCTGTGATTGGCATGTGATTGGGCTCCCCTTCAAATACGTATACCTCTTATTGTAAGTATCGCTGATAGGACTTTAACCTTAATCAAACCAAACCAAATCAAAGCGAAACTCAGGGAGGTAACTGTATATATACGAGAAACCTTCGTGCAGTGGGGTAGTAATCCTTCATAATCATCTAATTATAAAGCAAATACTTATACAGTAATATGATTGGGAAAAATTGTACAATACCTGATAATGTGTATATCTTGCTGTATTGATGAGCACGTCATGTAAGACCGGGTGACCGGATGTCTATCAATGATGACCACACACAAATACACGAACGTGCGAAGGGCTATTGTTCTGTGACGGACGTGTATTAATTCTGCCGGCCATTGACATGTATACAGTAGTGCGGTGCACTGATTGGTAATTAGTCATATCTACCTACGCTACAACAGGAGTTTTTTAAATACCCCAATTGTTGTTTAACATGCCAGAAGATTGGCTTGATACGGTTCAAATTGAGCAACAGCATTGCTATCAGTGTGCTGTACGGAAGTGTGTTGTACGGATATGATTTTACGTCTACATTACTATCAGTGTGTTTTACGGATATAAATTTACGTCTACATTACGATCAGTGTATTGTACGGTTATTATTTTACGTCTACATTACTGTCAGTGTGTTGTACGGATATGATTTAACGTCTACATTACTATCAGTGTGTTTTACGGATATAAATTTACGTCTACATTACTATCAGTGTATTGTACGGTTATGATTTTACGTCTACATTACTATGTGTGTTTTACGGATATGATTTGACGTCTACATTACTATCAGTGATTTTACGTCTACATTACCATCAGTGTGTCGTACGGATATTATTTAACGTCTACATTACTATCATTGTGTTGTGCGGATATGATTTTACGTCTACTTTACTATCAGTGTGTCGAACGGATATGATTTAACGTCTACAATACTATCAGTGTGTTTTACGGATATAAATTTACGTCTACATAACTATCAGTGTGTTGTACGGATACTATCAGTGTGTCGTACGGAGTGTGTCGAACGGATATGATTTACCGTCTACATTACTATCAGTGGATTGTACGGTTAAGATTTTACGTCTACATTACTATCAATGTGTTGTACGGTTATGATTTTAAGTCTACATTACTGTCAGTGTGTTGTACAGATATGATTTTACGTGTATATTACTATCAGTGTGTTGTAGGGGTATGATTTTACGTGTAAATTACTATCAGTGTGTTTTACGGATATAAATTTACGTCTACATTACGATCAGTGTATTGTACGGTTATTATTTTACGTCTACATTACTAACAGTGTGTCGTACGGATATTATTTAACGTCTACATTACTCTCAGTGTGTTTTACGGATATAAATTTACGTCTACTTTACTATCAGTGTGTCGAACGGATATGATTTAACGTCTACATTACTATCATTGTGTTGTGCGGATATGATTTTACGTCTGCATTACCCTCGGTGTGTTGTACGGATATGATTTTACGTCTACATTACTATCAGTGTGTTGCAATTTGTACGGTTATGATTTTACGTGNCATTACCCTCAGTGTGTTGTACGGATATGATTTTACGTCTACATTACTATCAGTGTGTTGTACGGTTATGATTTGACGTCTACATTACTGTCAGTGTGTTGTACAGATATGATTTTACGTTTACATTACTGTCAGTGTGTTTTACGGATATAAATTTACGTCTACATAACTATCAGTGTGTTGTACAGATATGATTTTACGTGTACATTACTATCAGTGTGTTGTACGGATATGAATTGACGTCTACATTACTGTCAATGTGTTGTACGGATATGATTTAACGTCTGAATTACTACATGTATCAGTGTGTTGTACGGATATAATATTACGTCTACATTACTATCAGTGTGTTGTACGGGTATGATTTAACGTCTACATTACTATCAGTGTGTTTTACGGATATAGATTTACGTCTACATTACTATCAGTGTGTTGCAATTTGTACGGTTATGATTTTACGTGTACATTACTATCAGTGTGTTGTACGGGTATGATTTAACGTCTACATTACTATCAGTGTGTTGTACGGAAATGATTTTACGTCTACATTACTATCAGTGTGTCGTAAGGATATGATTTAACGTCTACATTACTACATTACTATCAGTGTGTTGTAGGGGTATGATTTTACGTGTAAATTACTTACAGTGAGTTGTACGGATATGATTTTACGTCTACATTACTATCCGTGTGTTGTACGGATATGATTTTACGTCTGCATTACTATCAGTGTGTTGTACGGATATGATTTAACGTCTACATTACTATCAGTGTGTTTTACGGATATAAATTTACGTCTACGTAACTATCAGTGTGTTGTACAGATATGATTCTACGTGTACATTACTATCAGTGTGTTGTACGGGTATGATTTAACGTCTACATTACTATCAGTGTGTTGTACGGTTATGATTTGACGTCTACATTACTGTCAATGTGTTGTACGGATATGATTTAACGTCTGAATTACTACATGTATCAGTGTGTTGTACGGATATAATATTACGTCTACATTACTATCAGTGTGTTGTACGGAAATGATTTTACGTCTACATTACTATCAGTGTGTCGTAAGGATATGATTTAACGTCTACATTACTACATTACTATCAGCGTGTTATAGGGGTATGATTTTACGTGTAAATTACTTACAGTGAGTTGTACGGATATGATTTTACGTTTACATTACTATCAGTGTGTTGTACGGTTATGATTTGACGTCTACATTACTGTCAATGTGTTGTACGGATATGATTTAACGTCTGAATTACTACATGTATCAGTGTGTTGTACGGATATGATTTTACGTCTGATTTTACGTCTACATTACTGTCAGTGTGTTGTACGGATATGATTTTCCGTCTACATTACTGTCAGTGTGTTGTACGGATATGATTTTCCGTCTACATTACTGTCAGTGTGTTGTACGGATATGAATTGACGTCTACATTACTGTCAGTGTGTTTTACGGATATGATTTTACGTCTGCATTTCTATCAGTGTGTTGTAAGTAGATGATTTTACGCTTACATTACTATCAGTGTGTTGTACAGGTATGATTTTACGTCTACATTACTGTCAGTGTGTTGTACGGATATGATTTAACGTCTACATTACTATCAGTGTGTTGTACGGGTATGATTTTACGTCTACATTACTATCAGTGTGTTGTACGGAAATGATTTTACGTCTACATTACTATCAGTGTGTCGAACGGATATGATTTAACGTCTACATTACTATCAGTGTGTTGTACGGAAATGATTTTACGTCTACATTACTATCAGTGTGTTATAAGGATATGATTTTACGTTTACATTACTATCAGTGTGTCGTACGGATATGATTTTACGTCTACATTACCCTCAGTGTGTTGTACGGATATGATTTTTCGTCTAAATTACTATCAGTGTGTTGTACGGATATGATTTTAAGTCTACATTACTATCAGTGTGTCGTACGGATATGATTTAACGTCTACATTACTATCAGTGTGTTGTACGGTTATGATTTGACGTCTACATTACTGTCAATGTGTTGTACGGATATGATTTAACGTCTGAATTACTACATGTATCAGTGTGTTGTACGGATATAATATTACGTCTACATTACTATCAGTGTGTTGTACGGATATAGATTTACGTCTACATTACTATCAGTGTGTTGTACGGAAATGATTTTACGTCTACATTACTATCAGTGTGTCGAACGGATATGATTTAACGTCTACATTACTATCAGTGTGTTGTACGGATATAGATTTACGTCTACATTACTATCAGTGTGTTGTACGGGTATGATTTAACGTCTACATTACTATCAGTGTGTTGTACGGAAATGATTTTACGTCTACATTACTATCAGTGTGTCGTAAGGATATGATTTAACGTCTACATTACTACATTACTATCAGTGTGTTATAGGGGTATGATTTTACGTGTAAATTACTTACAGTGAGTTGTACGGATATGATTTTACGTCTACATTCCTATCAGTGTGTTGTACGGATATGATTTTACGTTTACATTACGATCAGTGTGTTGTACGGTTATGATTTTACGTCTACATTACTGTCAGTGTGTTGTACGGATATGATTTTACGTCTACATTACTGTCAGTGTGTTGTACGGATATGATTTTACGTCTACATTACTAACAGTGTGTTGTACGGATATGATTTTACGTCTACATTACTATCAGTGTGTCGTACGGATATGATTTAACGTCTACATTACTATCAGTGTGTTGTACGGATATAGATTTACGTCTACATTACTATCAGTGTGTTGTACGGATATGATTTTACGTCTACATTACTTTCAGTGTGTCGTACGGATATGATTTAACGTCTTCATTACTACATTACTATCAGTGTGTTGTAGGGGTATGATGTTACGTGTAAATTACTATCAGTGTGTTGTACGGATATGATTTTACGTTTACATTACTATCAGTGTGTTGTACGGATATGATTTTACGTCTACGTTACTATCAGTGTGTTGTACGGTTATGATTTTACGTCTACATTACTGTCAGTGTGTTGTACGGATATGATTTTACGCTTACATTACTATCAGTGTGTTGTACAGATATGATTTTACGTCTACATTACCCTCAGTGTGTTGTACGGATATGATTTTACGTCTACGTTACTATCAGTGTGTTGTACGGTTATGATTTTACGTCTACATTACTGTCAGTGTGTTGTACAGATATGATTTTACGTCTACATTACTTTCAGTGTGTTTTACGGATATAAATTTACGTCTACATTACTATCAGTGTGTTGTACAGATATGATTTTATGTGTACATTACTATCAGTGTATTGTACGGTTATGATTTTACCTCTACATTACTATGTGTGTTTTACGGATATGATTTGACGTCTACATTACTGTCAGTGTGTTGTACGGATATGATTTTACGTCTACATTACTGTCATTGTGTTGTACGGATATGATTTTACGTCCGCATTTCTATCAGTGTGTTGTAAGGATATGATTTTACGCTTACATTACTATCAATGTGTTGTACAGGTATGATTTTACATCTACATTACTGTCAGTGTGTTGTACGGATTTTATTTTACGTCTACATTACTATCAATGTGTTGTACAGATATGATTTTACGTGTACATTACTATCAGTGTGTTGTACGGGTATGATTTTACGTCTACATTACTATCAGTGTGTTGTACGGGTATTATTTTACGTGTAAATTACTATCAGTGTGTTGTACGGATATAATTTGGCGTCTACATTACTGTCAGTGTGTTGTACGGATATGAATTGACGTTTTCATTACTATCAATGTGTTGTACGGATATGATTTAACGTCTGCATTACTACATGTATCAGTGTGTTGTACGGATATGATTTTACGTCTACATTACTATCAGTGTGTTGTACGGGTATGATTTTACGTCTACATTACTATCATATGATTTTACGTCTACATTACTATCAGTGTGTTATACGGATATGATTTTACGTCTACATTACCCTCAGTGTGTAGTACGGATATGATTTTACGTCTACATTACTACCAGTGTGTTATACGGATATGATTTTACGTCTACATTACTACCAGTGTGTTATAAGGATATGATTTTACGTCTACATTACTACCAGTGTGTTATAAGGATATGATTTTACGTCTACATTACTATCAGTGTGTTGGACGGATATGATTTTACGTCTACATTACTCTCAGTGTGTTATACGGATATGATTTTACGTCTACATTCCCCTCAGTGTGTTGTACGGATATGATTTTACGTGTAAATTACTATCAGTGTGTTGTACGGATATAATTTGGCGTCTACATTACTGTCAGTGTGTTGTATAGTTATGATTTTACGTCTACATTACTATCAGTGTTTTGTACGGATATGATTTTACGTCTACATTGCTATCAGTGTGTTGTACGGATATGATTTAACGTCTGAATTACTACATGTATCAGTGTGTTGTACGGATATGATTTTACGTGTAAATTACTATCAGTGTGTTGTACGGATATAATTTGGCGTCTACATTACTGTCAGTGTGTTGTATAGATATGATTTTACGCCTACATTACTATCAGTGTGTTGTACGGTTATGATTTTACGTCAACATTACTGTCAGTGTGTTGTACGGATTTTATTTTACGTCTACATTACTATCAGTGTGTTGGACGGATATGATTTTACGTCTACATTACTCTCAGTGTGTTGTACGGATATGATTTTACGTGTAAATTACTATCAGTGTGTTGTACGGATATAATTTGGCGTCTACATTACTGTCAGTGTGTTGTATAGATATGATTTTGCGTCTACATTACTATCAGTGTGTTGTACGGTTATGATTTTACGTCTACATTACTGTCAGTGTGTTGTACGGATTTTATTTTACGTCTACATTACTATCAGTGTGTTATACGGATATGATTTTACATCTACATTACTATCAGTGTGTTGTACTGATATGATTTTACGTCTACATTACTATCAGTGTGTTATAAGGATATGATTTTACGTCTACATTACTATCAGTGTGTTATACGGATATGTTTTTACGTCTACATTACTATCTTTGTGTTGTACGGATATGATTTTATGACTACATCAGTATCAGTGTGTTGTACAGATATGACTTGACGTCTACATTACTATCAGTGTGTTGTACGGATATGATTTTACGTCTACATTACTATCAGTGTGTTGTACGGATATGATTTTATGACTACATAAGTATCAGTGTGTTGTACAGATATGATTTTACGTCTACATTACTATCAGTGTGTTGTACGGATATGATTTTACGTCTACATTACTGTCAGTGTGTTATTCGGATATCATTTTACGTCTACATTACTATCAACGTGTTTTACAGATATGATTTGACGTCTACATTACTATCATTGTGTTATACGGATATGATTTTACGTCTACATTACTATCAGTGTGTTGTACGGATATGATTTTACGCCTACATTACTGTCAGTGTGTTGTACAGATATGATTTGACGTCTACATTACTATCAGTGTGTTATACGTATATGATTTTACGTCTACATTACTATCTGTGTGTTGTACGGATATGATTTTACCTCTACATTACTGTCAGTGTGTTGTATGGATATGATTTAACGTCTACATTACTGTCAGTGTGTTGTACAGATATGATTTGACGTCTACATTATTATCAGTGTGTTGTACAGATATGATTTAACGTCTACATTACTGTCAGTGTGTTGTACAGATATGATTTTAAGTGTACATTACTATCATTGTGTTGTACGGATATGATTTTACGTGTACATTACTAGCAGTGTGTTGTACGGATATGATTTTACGTCTACATTACTATCATTGTGTTGTGCGGATATGATTTTATGACTACATAACTATCAGTGTATTGTACGGATATGATTTTACGTCTACATTACTATCATTGTGTTGTGCGGATATGATTTTATGACTACATAACTATCAGTGTATTGTACGGATATGATTTGACGTCTACATTACTGTCAGTGTGTTGTATGGATATGGATTTACGTTTTCATTACTATCAATGTGTTGTACGGATATGATTTTACGTCTACATTACTATCTGTGTGTTGTACGGATATGATTTTACGTCTACATTACTATCAGTGTGTTGTACGGATATGATTTTACCTTTACATTACTATCAGTGTGTTGTACAGATATGATTTTACGTCTTCATTACTATCAGTGTGTTATACGGATATGCTTTTACGTCTACATTACTGTCAGTGTGTTATACGGATATGATTTTACGTCTACATTACTATCAGTGTGTTGTACGGGTATGATTTTACGTGTAAATTACTATCAGTGTGTTGTACTGATATGATTTTACGTCTACCTTACTATCAGTGTGTTATAAGGATATGATTTTACGTCTACCTTACTATCAGTGTGTTATACGGATATGATTTTACCTTTACATTACTATGTTGTACAGATATGATTTTACGTCTCCATTACTATCAGTGTGTCGTACGGATATGATTTGACGTCTACATTACTATCTGTGTGTTGTACGGATATGGTTTTACGTCTACATTACCCTCAGTGTGTTGTACGGATTTTATTTTACGTCTACATTACTATCATTGTGTTGTGCGGATATGATTTTACGTCTTCATTACTATCAGTGTGTTCTACAGATATGATTTTACGTCTGCAATACTATCAGTGTGTTGTTCAGATATGATTTTACGTCTGCATTACTATCAGTGTGTTGCACGGATATGATTTTACGTTTACATTACTATCAGTGTATTCTACAGATATGATTTAACGTCTACATTACTATCCGTGTGTTGTACGGATATGGTTTTACGTCTACATTACTATCAGTGTGTTGTACGGATATTATTTTACGCTTACATTACTATCAGTGTGTTCTACAGATATGATTTAACGTCTACATTACTATCAGTGTGTTGTACGGATATGATTTTACGTCTACATTACTATCAGTGTGTTCTACAGATATGATTTTACGTTCGGCTTAATGGAATATGTTTGTTACCATCTTGCAATTATATTCCGTTCATTACTTAATTTTTTCATTTTTAATTTAAAGTTCAGATTGATGTTTATTGGTTATAGTTATGCTTATAGAGGAACTGGCAATAAAAATGTTAATATTTCTTCGAATTACTCTGATATATATTGATGTTTTTGTATATTACTTATATATATATTTACCTCCTTGTTATTCTTGTTTAAGGAAAATGGCGCCAGTTTTTTTTTCGCCTTCTAGATATTCACCATCCAATTATTCACATCTGATAGATATTGCTCCGTCATCCAAATATTGCTGTCGTCTGTCTTCTAACAATTTACGTGAATGTTAAATTCGTCTTCGGAGATTAAGTTGGAATCTATGGTACTTAGCCAATACTTTCACTCCTTGACTGTACAGACAACTATCCGTGATGTAGGTTGTTGGCATATATGTTACTGCTGTCTGTACAAAGGACGTATCCCGGACCGAACTACAGTATATCTGCCCAGATACGTCATTTCCGTCCGTTACACACAATAGTGCCCGGCACGTACTATATTCGTTTTATTTCCGGTTCAACATAAAGAAAATATGTGAATTTTTGTTTGTTTGGTGTTGAATCGTTCTCGTAGACGCTAGGGTCAAACGAGGATATCTACGGCCGACTAGAAAGACACTACCGGAAAAGGAAAAAGGTAGGAGGATAGAAAAGCAAAAAGATGGGAAAATAGTAAACGGCTGAGTGTGGTTTGCATTCCGGCCTTCCATGCAGACGGTCGGGGTTCGATCTCCGAAGTCGTCGCACGCATGGAATATTCAGAGAAAGTGTTTTTCTCCTGCCCACACAACTCCAACATCCCAGGTGGAATATAAAATGGTCTGGGGTGGGTGTTGCGTTATTTGCGCTGTAGCGTTCAAGTGAGGTGGCACTATAAATGATGCCGTTGGAAGCAAGGTCCCAGTTCAAACAGATCACAACACATCTCTAGCACACACGCAGGCATACACACATAGGGAGATATTAGCCAGGTGGCATAGGACTAGTAGTAGGCACCTTTTAAGGCAGCTCCTGTGAATTCCTCTAAATTGTATTGATTAATGTATGTGCTAATTGTATTGTATAAATTGTATATGTATGTACTGTAAAGTGCTTTAGAGTGGTTTAATCCCCGATTCTGCAAGAAAGGCGGGGAGGGACTTTAGTCACCTGGGGCGATCATGCAGTGAGATACAGCAGGCCACTTTTCCCCTGAACCTGCACGGGTGAATGGACTAGGAATAGTTAATGAGTTGGACAGTGAAACAAGTTGTATAATTTAGTGTTCACGTGAAACACCCTCTTGTATGCAGAATGTTATTTTTTCAGATCTCAGATTGAACCGTGCTACCAATCTGACTTATGAAGTTCATGCTATAAACAAAATTATCATAAACATTGATGGTGCTTTATTCATTCCTTATTTTACAAACACAACTTAAAAACATCCAAAGCAAGAAAGAAAAATACACACAAACAAAAAAACAAAACGAGTCATGAACTTTTATTGTGTTTAAATGTAGTTACATTTTGGGCGTAGAAACTATAGAGGTGAGATATTTCCTAAAATAACTTTCATAACGTCCTTAGGCCTATAATTTACATATAGCAACATATACGTTTGATAAACCTAGCATTTCCTTTTCATCAGTTTAACTTTTTTTTATTACCTACATACTGTAAAATAGGAATTTTTGCAGTGTGAAAATATTAGAGGTTTTCGCGTTGAGTAAATTAGCGCGAAAAAGATCCACCCGAGATTACATATATCTAGAGAATACAAAAAATGAAGTTAAATTGAACATGTAAAAAACATATCAATTTCAGAACAAATTCTAGCGTAAAAAAATCCACAATCAGCTAAAAGAGTAACAACGTAAACATTTCTAATTTCGAGAATTTCCACTCTTTATAATGATAATACTAAGTTTTATTATTGATTATATCTGACGGCGGATACGATGCTTGAGAGGACCATTCTATCAACAACACACTCTTCACACCAATCCATCAAGCAGGAAGGCTAGAGTAATGCTTTTGCTGAAAAATAAAGATCCGCCAATAAGTAGAATGCCAAACATGCAATTATGTATATAAAGTAAGATAGAAGAAAAAGAAATCGCCCCTTGAATATCATACGTCATTTTCTCCCTTGATCACAAACTACTCTCCACTCCTGACTCGTTGAATAAACCTGCTAGGAGTTGGTAAACAGTTTTAGTTAAACAGTATACAGTTGTTTCATTGATGCTGGGGGAACAGTCAAATCCTTGACCCGAGGTAGCAGGGAAGACATAGGGAACTGTTGCTCAAGGCCCTAGGTCTTCCCTGCTACCTCAGGTCAAGGATTTGACTGTTCCCCCAGTACTAATGAAACAAATGATTTATTACCTGACTTTCTATTTAAGAAACTTCCTGAATTGTGCGAGTTAGGATAAATTATTTTTTGGTATAAAGATTTCCTTCCTTGGTTCTCAATGCTACGTAAAATCTACACAAAAACTCGTTCAGTTCTTCATGACTGCAGCTTTCGTCGATCATAACACCTTTCTCTGCCCACTATTTATCCAAAATATTCACAGCTCCCTTAATGACGTTTTTTGTACTAAGAGAGTCCCTATTTTCCATAAGCAATTCCAAATCTTGCTCAAAAACATCCTCAAATCTGCCGTTACTCGCCATTTTCACCAGACGAAAACCAAACAAATCTGTATCAAAAAGACGCTTGAGTGGGGCCGCCGACGGGGAAATTGTCTCCGCACGATTGTCGCGCATGCAACAGTAAGTGTGCAAAACAGTCAAAAATACTTCATATACACTTAAATAGAGAGCCGGTTAATACTTATGATTATAAGCTTACACTATCGTTACAAGAGCCTCGGGTTAGACAACACAAAACATCACCCCACGGGTAGGAGATTTCTCTGTCATACCCTCAAGGTAGGGGAAGATTCTATCATTCTCCCATCCCATTATTTCAGTCACAACTCCACCGACAGTAGCCTGCTATGTTTGTAAACAAAAACACATGTGGGGTATGCATATCGTCATTCACTTTTGATGACGTCACAATTTCCGGCGATACATTTTATGACGTCACAAATGAACACGTGCAAATCGACACGAGCTTATCTCCCCCTAGGGAGTGACTAATAGAATCTTCCCCTACCCTGAGAATCTCCAACCCAAGGAGTGATGTTTTTTGGTTGTCTTACCCGAGGCTCTGCCGAGGGTTGGACAACCAAAAACATCACCCCGAGGGTTGGAAATGTCTCTGTTACACCCTTAAGATAGGGGATGATTATTTTTTTCATTCCTATTATTTCAGTCACAACCTCACCGACAGTAATGTAAATCGTCATTCATTGTTGATGACGTCACAATTACCGGTGACGCATTTTTAATGACGTCACAATTGAAAACCTGCTAATCGACACAAGTCTTTCTCCCCCTAGGGGATGATTAATAGAATCTATCGGTACTGGTTGTGTAAGATAGAGAAATCTCAACCCGAGGACTAAGATTTTTTGTCCAGAACGAGGCTTGCCGAGTTCTGGACAAAAAATCTTAGTCCGAGGGTTGAGATTTCTCTATCTTACACAACCAGTAGCGATTGATTATTTTTCTCCCATATCTAACAGTATTTTAATCTGAAATAAAGGTAAACATGGACCCAAAACACATACAGGCAATTTGTTGATGGATTTTTGACGTGACATCATTGTATTGTTGAAGTGACGTCATGCCATTGTTATGAATAGGGGAATCCCCCCGTCTTAACCCTAGGGCGGAGACAGATAAATCTAGCACCCGCAAAACGGGAGATAAATCTGTCAGGTGTGGGAGAAAAGCTGATCTTTCCCGGCTAAAACGGGAGACACGCATGTGAAAGGTGGGAGAAAATTATTTCCCGATCGGAAAAAGAAACAATGTTATTACCAGGGAGGCATGATTTCCTAGACTATTAATGAAACGTTATAGGAGAAAATGGTTTAGGATACTCAGTTAATACCATAGCTCATAAAGAAGAAATGGAGAGAGACCTCAGGGAGAGGTCTGTGGAACATGCGCAGGATATACGGTCGAATCTACTATTTTAATCCATGACGTCATCATTTGTTGTGCAAACCAATATACATCATTGAAAATCGACACAAGATAACATTAATATATTTGTTTCCCTCAATGGCACTGGAAAGGATTGGAGTCCGATGTTTTTTAAAGAGTAGTTTTCTATTGAGTTTTTACCTGTCCCGTTTTTTTCTGCCACCCGCAGATTGTTGTGCGTCATCGCCTACTTCCTGACCACCACCACCACCACCTCCACAACCTACAGAGAAACAGTCAACAAGACTTCAAAAATGGCAAAGTTGTTTTTTCGAATAGTCTACAATAATATTGCAGAAAAATTATGCCCGTCATTTGTATATCATGTAATGTACTTAGGAACAAAGATATCATAAAATGTCCCGCATTAAAAATTAGCATGGTTTCTTGTGGTCTGGGGGTTCAACAAAGTAAGAAACGCTATAAATAAATAACACCAGACGAAAACTTAAAATGAATATAAAATTCACGTATCTTTGAATTCTACTTCTATTTGAGTCATACATGTAGGAGGTGATTTCGCGATAAAAATATCGAAGCAAAAAAAGGTATTTATTGTGTTAAAAAAAAACAACTGGAAACAATATGAAGCAATCAAATACTTGACACATGACGCTCAATCAATCGAACAGTATAAACATGCATGTAATTGCGCTTGCGTGCTGCGCCTTTACTTACGTTTCCGCCGCATCGCGGCTCTCTGCTGAGATGCGTCATCTCTATTTTCTCCACATAACGCATTTGCCTCTGAAGACAGCAACACTGAAAACACATAAATAAATAAATGATGGGAAAAGCCAGGTAAGATCATTCTAAAATGTCATGATCCTCAAATTCCTGGGGTAACTCTCACTTTCGTTACAATGCTAGCAAAATCAAGACATAGAGGGGGACAGTTGGCATCACCTTGGCGTACAGCCATAACTTTTTCAATCAATTATAGACGGCGGCGGCCATGTTTGATAACCGATTTGGAAACGAAACGTGCTTCGCGCTATGCCTAATTATGCTCATGAAAACATTCGTACGTAATCGGCAATTCCGTCTTTGCGTATTGCAGAGTTATCTTCTCTTGTGAGCAGGTATTGATTGGTACGTCATTGGTTTGTGAGAGGAACGTCATCACTTTTTGAGAAAATGACGTAATTTTCTCACGCAAACCAATGACGTAACAATCAATACCTGCTCACAAGAGAAGATAACTCTATAATACGCAAAGACGGAATAGGACTCTGAGTAAACGTCCGAAAACCATTTGGCTGAGGAAGAAAATGTATAAAGAAAAGAAAAGAGGAAGACGGATAATAACAAGAAACGCAACAAAGACAATAAATCCTCAAGCTCGTTTTGGGGACTTATCTATTTTTACCCAGGACAAAAATGTATCAGTACATGTAACTTCTATACCTACGAAGAAAAAACTTACCTATGCTTATTAACAAAGTGATTATAGTCATATAAGCAATGTACTGTTTATCCATCTTTAAAACCAGGTGTCGGTCTAGATATACTTCAGGAACAAGTGAATGGACATACACAAAACATACACAGGGACGCCGAGGCAAGATCACAGGGGTCAGATTTATTGTTAAACAATCCCAGGTATTCTATTTTTACATGAATTCCTACAGATGTTAAGCAGTATCTATATGTCAAGTCCCTGTGACTAGGTCACCGTGGGGCGGCTACTTGGTGTTAAAAAATGTCAAGCATCATGACTTTTCTCACCGATGCGGCGTCGTCGTATGGCCCGGAGTTTAATAAATGTAAATCTGTCATTTTCAGATTAAGACGAGTAAAACTGAATGGCCTCACTATTCTGTGGCAATTACACGAACAAGATAAAATTGAAATACTGAATACTGTACCGGAAATCCTGTGGTAAAAGATGGCGTTGTTTAGCTACCGATCGCGGTCTATCTACTTGGTGTAGAGTTATATATTGAGCAAACATGAATGGAATTATTTCTTCAATACACATGAACAGTGTACTTTAGTGTCCCACAAATCCATTGTACTTTATGTGGTTATTTTTTTAATGTTCAATATAAATGTCATTGTTATTTTCAGGACATGTAGCCTACCTTCTGATAAAGTATGTTTAATTCGTTTACGAAAAAAATGCGATGGAGATTCGAGCAGGTTTTGACATTACGGCCATTTAAAGTAGCCCCATCATTTGTGGTCACTATTGCGAGTTCACAAATCTGTAAACAAATTTAAAAACAAATAATTGAAACGGCTGACAAAGTAGGTGACTAGTTCTGTAGCTAATATTGATAAGGAAAGACGTGGTATTCCGTCCATCGGCTGAAATGATCGGTGACAACATGGTTACTCATTCAAGGGACACCAACACTGTTTTATCTTATTTTCTAAAACTACCCCCCCCCCCCCCCCCCCCCCCCACACACACACACACACACACACACACAAATGAANCCCCCCCCCCCCCCCCCCCCACACACACACACACACACACACAAATGGAACTCCATTTTGCATCTTTAAAAGGAGTGCCAGGTGTGTATCTTGGGAAATATAAAAACATATTCATCTGTCTAGGACGAGTTTATATTATAATTGCTGTTTTTATCGGATCATAATTCTCACATAATTCACAATGGTGTAGTTATATGAAGAACATGTTCGTGTTACCGGATTAAAAAACCCAATTGATCAATGTAACTCGCAACAATTTCAGTAGTTTTATTGTATAAAAGGTAAATATTCTCAAGGTGGAATATATAGATTAAATTGTTGAAATTTAATTGATGATTTTGTGTTTATTTCCACAAACTATATTTTTTTTGCCGGGAACGGTCGCGTGTACTCGTGATGTCACAAAAACAGGTCCCATTGACAAACAGCGCGAAATTTTATTTTGAAATGCGATAACAGGTTGGAAATATAAGAAAAACTAAAATTAACAAGAGGCCTAGAGGGCCTGTATCACTAAACTGGATATCTAAGCAATCATGGCAAAACATTCTCCAAATGAGATCCAAGGGAATATGCCAGACCGCATGGCCAAACCTTGAAGCATATCTGTATTAGATTTTTCATGCCCAGCAATTTTATGTATGGTTATGGGGAGGGGATCTCAACTGTTTCCAATCTGT
This sequence comes from Mizuhopecten yessoensis, assembly GCF_002113885.1. Lineage (NCBI taxonomy): Eukaryota > Metazoa > Mollusca > Bivalvia > Pectinida > Pectinidae > Mizuhopecten > Mizuhopecten yessoensis. Next base: position 1,289,315 of record NW_018480073.1, on the reverse strand, counting down.
GACTCGGAAACTAGGTCCCTAGGGTTGTGGCCAGACCTCAGGATCTATTCTAATATCATGACTGCATTTGTCTCTTTTTGCCCAGCATTTGTATATATAGTTTTGGGGTGGGGGTCTAAACCGTTTCAAAGTTATGACCCAGGGGTTAAGTCTGCAAGGGAGGGGCAGACCCTGGAGTCAATTCTAATATCGTGATTACATTCGTCACTTTATGCCCAACAATTGTATATATAGTTTTGGGGTGGGGATCTTAACCATTTTGAAGTTATGACCCAGAGGTTTAATCTCCAAGGATGGGGCAGTCCCCAAAGCCATCCTGGAAGCATATGTGCATTCATCTCTTTATACTCAGCAATTGTATATATGGTTATAGAGTGGGGATCTTAACTGTTTCCAAGCTGTGACTCAGAAACAAGGTACCTAGGGGTTCGGTCATAACCCAGGGTTTATTCTAATATAATGACTGAGTTCGTCTCTTTATGTCCAGCATTTGTATTTATAGTTTTTGGGTGGGGGTCTAAACCGTTTCAAAGTTATGACCCAGGGGAATAAGTCTACAAGGGTGGGGCAGACCCTGGGGTCAATTCTAATATCATGACTGCATTTTCTCTTTATGCCCAACAATTGTGTATATATTTTTGGGGTGGGGATCTTAACCATTTTGAAGTTATGACCCAGGGGTTAAATCTCCAAGGATGGGGCAGTCCCCAAAGCCATCCTGGAAGCATATGTGCATTCATCTCTTTATACTTAGCAATTGTATATATGGTTATAGGGTGGGGATCTCAACTGTTTCCAATCTGTGACTAAGAACTAGGTCCATAAGGGTTAGGTCAGACCACAGGGTCTATTCTAATATAATGACTGCATTCGTCTCTTTATTCCCAGCATTTGTATTTATAGTTTTGGGGTGGGGATCTCAACCGTTTTAAAGTTATGGCCTATGGGCTATGTCTCCCAAGGGTGGGGCCAGACCCTAGGTCCATCCTGGAAGCAAATGTGCATTCTTCTCTTTATACTCAGCAATTGTATGTATGGTTATATGGTGGGGATCTCAACCATTTCCAAGTAATAAACTTTGTTTGGCCCCACCCCTTAGCCCGGTGGGACAGCCCCACCATTGGTACAATTTTGAATACCTGCCTCCAATGAATGCTTCCGACCAAATATGATCGATATCAATGGCATAGTTCTAAAGAAGAAGTCGTTTATAGCAATATAGCCAAATAACCGTTTTTGGCCCCGCCCCTCAGCCACATTGGGGGTCAGCCACACCATTTGTACAATTTTGAATCCCTGCCTCCCATGAATGCTTTTGTTTAAATATGATTGATATCCAGTGCAAAGTTCTACAGAAGAAGTCGTTTGTAGCAATGTAGCCAAATAGTCCCCTTTTGATCCTGCCCCTCAGCCCCCTTGGGGGTCAGCCCAACCATTTGTACAATTTTGAAGTTCCACCATCTAGGGATGCTTCCAGTCAAATATGGTTGATATCCATCTGTTAGTTCCAGAGGAGAAGTCGCTTAAAGCAATATAGCCAAATTGCCTAGGGGGTCAGCCCTACCATTTGTACATTTGAATCCCCACCACCTAGGGATGCTTCCAGTCAAATTTAGTTAAATTCCAATCAGTGGTTAAGAAGAAGTAGTCGTTTAATGAAAATGTTGACGGACGGACGATGGACGACGGACGGACGACGGACGCCACGGTACGGCATAAGCTCACCTGGGTCCTTCGGACAAGGTGAGCTAAAAACGGAAATTTAAGTATTAAACTGCCTTCTTTGGAAAGTTATTGTCCTATAATTCTCACTGAATTGCAGACAAATTAATCATAACGCGCGTTATTCAATTTATCTGCAATCCTGTGAGAATTATAGGACAATAAATTTCCAGAGAAGGCAGTTTTATGCTTAATACATCCTCATAAAATTGAGTGTGGTAAACACATCCAATGCCCTTTGAAATAACAAAAAATCCTCTGGATTTGTTTAAATATATTACGTAATCGTCCTAAGCTGAGGGCCCAGTTGTTCAAAAGGTGATTAGCTTAATCAGTGATTAGTGCAATTTTTTTTTTTTGTGTTTCTTTAAGACACAACCATTGCAACTTTTCATGTCAAATATTTAGTACAGTGAATTCACATGCAAGATTGTGAGATTTTACCTTGTATATCGACAAAATGATTAAAGGTTGAAAAATGTCGTTAAACTGTGATTAAGCTAACCACCTTTTGAACAGCTGGGCCCAGATGAAGGTGAGACATGGCATTAACTACAGATCCTATCAGGCATCTAAACGTCACACATGACACTTCAGTGGCTGTGCTATATGAGCCTTAGATTTACTTTCTGTTCCGACTTATTAACGTTAAGTACACTTTTGGATATGAAATTTTTAAACTGCACATTGCTTTTAAACGTTTATATTTCATCACCTACTTCGAGATTCATGCATCAGGGATATATATTTTCAGCTCGTTACTGACTGTGGTCTGTATTAATAATATTTGAACATTTTGTTTTTGTGATGCGGTCACGTACTGACATAGAATTACTAGTAACATAATTTACGCATGTTCATGAGCTTGTTTGGGTAACCTGTGGTGGTAATGAGGTATACTAGCCCTGCTACATCCTTTCGCATATATGTATGAGTCTACACCAGACACGTCCTTATCACATGAGTTTTATCTTCGGCTAGACAAAATACACCTGTCGTGACGTAAAACCCTAGTTTATTAGCTTCTGCACTTAAGATTTGAAAGCTCTAAGTGACTTCGACTTGCTGTATTTTAAGGATCAATGTCCCTCCGCAGGCGACGCACTATAAAGTACCATTGTAATTATTAATGACAAGAGTAACCTCCCCTTAATTTGGTTTTTGGATAAAACTGTAGCCAGCTGGCTGTACAAGGAAACTACCATTGATCAAGTAGCGCAGGTAGAGTGACTTAATATAGAATTAATTCATACAGTTGAATTAGCAATGAAGCTACACAGATCTTGATGACAAGGTCCCCATCTATAAATAATATATATCCAAGAAATTTAAGATCCCAGGTGTAAGTCACATATCTCTTAGCACACCTGGCTTCAAGCATAGAATGCAATGGTACATCTTTTGTACACATAATGTGTTTCGAAATGAATCAAATTGTTTGTTTTATGGCACGGTAGTCTAGTGGTTGGACGCCGGGCTCGTGACCGAAGCGTAGCGGGTTCGAGTCACGGCACGGTACTGTGTTGTATCTTTGAGCAAGATACTTTACTCCGCTTGTTCCAGTCTACTCAGCTGTTAATGAGTACGTGGTTTGGTATCGCTAGAATTGTTGACTGCTAGCTGTTACATGTAGCGCCGAAATAGCAGCTCCGGCTGTATGCTCCCCAGGGAATTAAGAAAGATATTGGCTGGTTGAGACGACCTAGGAACTAGCTTGTGATAAAGCGGTATATAAGAACCTCGAATTATAATCATTATTATCATTTTGCTAGGACGTTATACGAAAATACTATAAAATTAAACATACACCATAAGATATCTGTGTAAATCAAGATGTACTTAGACAACATGGGCTTCTATCAATGATGATATACAGTGTATATATTTAACATGGACTATCAGCAGGTGTGTTTGATTTAAATACACAAATACAGCTACCTATTCGACTCATTTAAAGATAGTGTGTGTGTCAAAAATCATCTGACTTGTGTGTCCTTGGTGACTTATCTGTGTGAGTGTAACTACATTATATATATATCATCTAGAGTACCATGCGGGTTTGAACGGGAAAGTACTTCTATGATACTGTACTTGTAAGAAATTTCTTTTCTTATATATAAACTTATTCAACTTGTACCCAGAGAAAACCCACGTGATCGAGCAGGTGACCCCTCTCTTTCTTGTTGATCATCTACCGCAAATAATGAGTTCAAACAAGGTTTCGTCCTTTTAAGGATCACTGTCTCACTGCACTCTACTTTTTCGCATATACAGTTCTTACTTACTTAATCCTCTTCGTCCCGTTTGGGACACAGGGCATAAACAATGCGTCTCCATTTGTTTCTGTCGTTGGCAGCATGAAAGCCCCATCTCTTTCAATTCCTTTGTGAATGTGATGTTGTCTTTGGACCACCCTGTTTTATTTTCCCATGTGGTATCCATTTCATGGTAATTTTAGGTGGTCGGGACTGTTCCATTCTAAGGACGTGACATAGCCATCTTTGCATATACAGTAACAACTCCTTAATACCGTCTTGGATACAACTGTTGCACTGTTGTGCCAGGACGCTTACTTTGAAGCAAAGTAAAGTAGGACAGTTATTCGTTATTCGTTATTGAATAACGAATGACTGTCCAACTTTTCTTTACTTTACTTTACTTTGAATTTTATTTATTTTTCTTTAAATAATTTTGTATAGGTATCGTCCTTTAAACGACATTGGCGTAACAGCCTTATTAAAATAAAATTGGCGCCAATAATTTACCGTAGTCATTTGAGCGTTTGACGCAGGGGCAATCTCCATGTTATCCGAAGTGAAGCGAAAAGACTCTCATTGAACAAGGTTAATCTATGACGTCATAAGTAAACCACCTGTTACGTAATGAGCATTTTTGCTTTCATTGTCAAATATTTACATTCTGTGTTGCATTTGCCTATATGTCGTTAGTAAACCAAATTCCAGTATATGAGACTGTATACTTCAATTTACAGTGATTCGGTCAGTGTAGGAACATGCATGGCCACCAGATACTTTCGGTATCAATAAATACGATATTGACCTCAGCTTTGCCCCATGCATCCTCGTTATTCTCCCTCTGATCCCCTAAAATATGTCATCGCAAAATTGAAGGCACGCAAAAAGCTATCATGATTTGTGTTAGATAGAAAAAACTGAGTAATTCGCTTGGCTGATAACTGTGCTTTGAAGATTACAAAGGAGTAACACCAGTCAATTTTACCGTTAAGATGCCGTGTGGTCTTTTTGATGTAATCAAGGGTTAGAATTAGTCTATTTGAATCATCCACAAGATGGCGCACAATAGTATGCCCAAATCAATATCCTATTTCAGGTTCAAAATCACATCATTCAAAATACCACAATAGTGTGACCGGTCGGAATGCTGTGCTGGGTGCGTTCGGCATGGTATTTCAGTGAGATAACACTCTCAAGTTGGCATCTAATCCGCGCTATCACAAGGAGGCAAGTACACCAGCATACCCTGTCTCCGGCTCACATACACGGACAAATGGCCTTAGCTGTTAATAGAACTTTAAACAAAATAGTATTGCATATTGGGACGAGAAAAACTTATTTACAGGTTCATATCACATCTTAATTACTCACACATTGGTCCATAACTGTTTTAATATATTTGCTTCATCAAGCTGTTAAACATTAGGATTGACAATTGGATGGTTTGAATGCGCTACAACAGAGTATAGGTGATTCCCCTTAAGGCTATAATTGAGAAACCAATATTACCAGAAAACCGGTATGATGTGTGTTGACAACTGATCACGTGATAAGGAGAAAGCAAATGAAATTGTGGGAAAATATTGCTGGGGAAAATATGGCAGGGGAATCCTTAAAGCTGATGCAAATGTAACAGTGATGTTAATTGAATTGTTTATTCGAAGGCTTCTGGGGAAATGGATCATGGTTTTCGTGGATTAAGGACATGGAAGAATGGAAAAGCAATAACTTGCTGTGCCTTTTATATGAAAATTTCACTCAGGTAAACGGGCTTAATGAGTGCCCGGCAACCATATTAAACTCCGGTAAATGATCAACTGTACTGTGGATTTTCGTAAATACAATGTCCTTCGAATAATTGGTTTCATCAATATAAGTGGCCCGATGGGCCTGCATCGCTCACCTGGTTTTAATCTCACACTTATAACCTATAAAAGTCGTCTAAAATAAAGCTACAAGAAAAATATCAGTTTTTATGACTGTAAGGCATTCAAAACAACCTGCTAAACGTTTTAAAAACATTTGCTCCCCGGTGACCTTGAAAGTCGAACTAAGTCATTGCGTTGAACAAACTTCGGGCCAGGTTAGCTAATAACTGTAGCACAGATTTGTCAAGACACTTCAGTTGGCCAGGTAGCTCAGTCGGTTAGAGCAATAGCGATGGAATCCTTGCCCCGGGATCATGAAACAATCTTAGACTTAAATTTTATGCTTAGCCAATCACGTATGACGTCATTTTTCATGATGTTATTTGTGATTGGCTAAGTCCAAACTGAAGTCAAATTTGAACTTAAGACCGTTTCATGATCCTGGGCCCAGGTCTAGCCACTGATTTGTCACCCTTAGCCATTTCGTTTTATTCGAGATCCATTCATTGTTTCAGAACACAGTTGAAAACATTATGAAATTAGCAAAGTTTTTAGAAGTAGACCATGACGAAACGCTTCTGCGAGAGGTAGAAAACAACATTCGGTTCGATAAATTGAAGGAGAGCCACACCAGTGTTACTCTGGCCAGTGACCGATGGAAAGATATTGCAGAAGATGGACGTCTACCAATATATCGAAAAGGTATTATTATCAAATCATTTGTACACAAGCATCAACCAAGTCATACCCTAAACTCCAGGGGTTACGCTCTCTGACACTCTCTGCAACCCTGGAACATGTCATAGCAAAATCGAATGATCTTTGCGTTGTTGATGGTACAAGAAGACTAGTTTGATACTTTGCTGTACATCAGAAAAATTGCCCTGCGGCTTAGTGGTAAACTTTACTAGATTTTTCGAAATCGGGTGTCGCTCATTTGCAATATTCAAAGGACTTGCATTTTTTTCATTACATATATCTGGAATGCAGAGAATGTCTGAACGGTAACCCATGGAATTTAAAGATATACCACGATGATGAATTTAATCATTGCCGCACAGAAGATTTAACATTCCTTGCTTTAATTTTGATAACAATGGGTTTGGTTTGGTTGCATACAAACTTTCTAGAGAAATAAAGTCTTATCTTTTCCATATTATGTTTCAGGTAAAATTGGAGAGTGGAAAAACACTTTTTATCTGGTGTTTACACATCCTAAAACCTATACCCTCAATTTTTATAAGGTTTACTATTTCGATAACTAAATGTATGAGAAATCTAAAATTGAAACCTATTGTATGAAAGTTCTTATAATTATGGGAATTTAAGAGGTTTCCCCTGTCAACTACAAGTAAATGTAGAGATTCAACTGGGGAGAATTTACTGTGATAACTTGTCATGAATAACCTGAATGTACCAATATATGTGTGCAATCTTATTTTTGACAATTATATTGCAGAATCATAATTATATTAATGGAAAATTAAGGATCTTTTTATTTTACTGGTATATATCTTGGAATAAAAAAAAAATCATAATTATTTTTTACATATTGCAAATTGTAGTTCTGAGCCTGGCATAAACTTGGATAATACCGGTATATTAATTTCAAATGTGATAGAAAAGCAGAAGGAGAATGTAAATATAAATGCAAAGGTTAAAACAATTTAAAAATGGAAATAAATCCTGAAAGAAAAGGTTAGTTGTGCTATATATATTTCTATAGTGTAGTGGTCATCACACTCGCAACTCTTTGGTGGGAGACCCATGTTCAAATCCTGGTGGAAATAATAGTACAACTTATAGTACAATTATGTTCATACTACAAACATATATAGATAAATATACAACTCATTTCCCATTTCTTGGTACATTTCATATGAATATATATATATATACTTGTTAATTTGTTCTTTACTGCATACAACAACAGGACATTCAAACATCTTGGTAGGCAGTGAGTATTACATTTATGATTTGTGAACTCAAGCTAGAAAATGGATATTTTTTTTGTTTTCAAAGTCTTGGTGTTGACCTCTTGTGAATGCCTTTTGTCCATCATAGTAACCACTTCAGTTATTTTTATGCCGATGCCATACAATGGGGGGGCGGGGCATATAGTGTTGCCCATGTCCGTCCCGTCCCGATTCAATGTAAACAATTAGCAACTTCATTTCTTCATGGATTTTGGTCAAACTTTATGCAAAGGTCAAGTATGAGTATACTTTGGACATTGTTGTGTTGCAGGGTTCCAAGGTCAAGGCCAAGATCACATTTGCTATATGTAGAAAATCATCAACTGATTCAATTTAAACACTTAGCAACTTCATTCTTTCACAGATTTTGGTCAAATTTTATACAAAGGTCAAATATGGGTATACCTCTGTCATCCTTGTGTTTCAGGGTTCCAAGGTCACTGTTACTATATATAGAAAATCATCAACTGATTCATTTTAAACACTTAGCAACTTCATTCTTTCATGGATTTTGGTCAAACTTTATGCAAAGGTCAAGTATGAGCATACTTCAGACGTTGTGTTTCGAGGTTCCAAGGTCAAGGCCAAGGTCACTGTTGTTTTAAATAGATAATCATCATCTGATTCAATTTAAACACTTCGCAACTTAATTCAATATGTTATGGAGATGGTAATTACATACCGAAAAAACATGAATATCAAAATCAACTTATCAACTTTAAGTGTAGTACCTTGCGTGTGCATGTTTCAGGGTATCAAGATCAAAGTGGTTGTAACTTTTTATAGAACACTGTAACTAATTTTACATTGCAGGGGGGGGGGGGGGGG
>NW_018480073.1:1275119-1280223 GCF_002113885.1 Mizuhopecten yessoensis | reverse complement strand
ATGTGACTGAATTTTTATGGTATGAAAATTAAGAACCTGGCCCTTCCCTAGGGCCTATAGGGAGGGGCCAAAGAGTGAAAATGGCTGAAATTTCATCATTCTTCTTCTTCAGATCCAGGTATGCTAGAATCAAACACTCTTCATGGATGGAAAGGTCCTAAGTCGCTATATCTAAAATTGTTATTTCATTACCCCCGTGTCATTCATTCCTCCACTATATCCTTTTTTTTTCGAAAACTGTTAGCGATATATACTGTATGTCAGACAATTATGTACCCACCATAAATGATGTCATTAATATATGTTGGTCACTCCTAGTATGATTTTTTTTGGATTATATGAACTTTTTTTTGTTTTTGTGCGATTTTACATCACTACAACAAATAACATAATTGCTTTACAACTCAGGTCCATGTATCACTTGTATAACTTGGTGAGATCACTTGTATATTTATCACTTCTGTTTTGTAATTGCAATGGTCCTGTTTATATCTATTGCAGCATCTGGATTCTGAAGATACTGGTACAGTGGTATGCTTTAGGTTCAAAATATGTTCACGATATAATGCTTTCTTACATTAAAATGTAAATGATTAAATTTTTTATTATTTGGTTATTCAAAATTAAACGAATGGATATTGCAGCCATTGCTTCTCCAATATTGGAATATTGAGAAATTAAATGCTGGTTTAGAGTTACAAAATGGGTACCATAGCTACCTAATACTGATTGAGAATCATCTTTGAGCTAATTTTATTGCCTTTGCATGTCACCTACAGACCAGGTAAAGCTTGTAAATGAAGGATGCTGTATTCATCAGTTGTTTGTTATTTGTCTGTCTGTTCTTAGAAATGACCATGCTCTTTGCAGGTCATAAAAAGATTAATACACATACTAACTGTGATTGGTCCCAGGGTCCTGTCACCCCAGCATGGTGACCTTATAACAGTGAAATGGTTGAAATAAGAGTCCTATAATGAAAAACACCTACTGGCAATCCGGAGGCACGGTAGTCTAGTGGTAGGACACTGGGCTCGTGACCGAGGGGTTGCGGGTTCGAGTCACGGCACGGCACTGTGTTGTATCTTTGAGCAAGATACTTTGCTCCGCTTGTTCCAGTCTACTCAGCTATAAATGAGTATGTGGTTGGACAGTGCTATAATTGTAGAATGCTAACTGTGAGTGCCGGAATGGCAGCACCGGATGTATGGTCCCCAGGGAGTTGAGAATGATATTGGCTGGTTGCAAAGGTCCTATAACCAAGGATAATAATTTATGAATCACTTTAAGATGACCTACGAACTAGGTTGTGATAAAGCGGTATATAGGAACCTCAAATTATTATTATTATTATAGACAAATACCAAAGTTTTCCCCAGCCAGGTCTGTCACCACCCAGAAATGCACTCATGCAAGGGACAGGGCTAAGATATACAACATAGTAATAAGTGAACTATAGTTTACAGGTTGATTTTGAAGAAAAATATACAAGCCCAACTCATGCTTCATAATGAACATAGACATTTTTTACTAGTTCGGGGCATCGGGCTAGGCAATTAGAGGGACATATGTTCTATACTATTTCACCTGGGGTAACCAGATTTGGTGAACAACGACAGCTTTGGATGGCAGCGTGCACGGTGCAAGAATTTAGAAGGTCACTCCAGTTGTATGACCTCACTGTGACCTATGCTTTGACCTTTGACCTTTACATTTGAAAATATTTGTCCTGGGGCATATCATCTATACTATTTCACATGCAGTAACCATGCAGATTTGGTGCGTAAGGTTTAGGTTACTGTGACATATGACTTGACCTTTGACCTTTACTTTTGAAAATGTTCGTCCGGGCATATCTTTTATACTTTTTTACCTGGAGTAACTAGATTTGGTGTACGAGGACATCTTGGGATGTCAGAGTGTACATAATTAGGTCATTGTGATCAATGACTTGACCTTGACCTTTGCATTTAAAAATGTTTGTCCGGGGCATATATTCTATACTATTTCACCCTGAGTAACCTGATTTGAAGAACAAGGACATCTTGGGATGGAGGAGTGAAGTAGATCACTATAACCTCACTGTGACCTATGCTTCCTGACATAAGTGTACTGTTTGTTAAAGATAGCAATTCTTACCGGTGAGTGACTATGGATCGCATTGCAATACTTTGACTTTTTAACAAACATTGCAAATTAGATCCTATTTCTATCATTTTGTCTTGACAAATTTTGATGCTAAAAGGGATCAGGCGATATATTGACAAAGGTGTTGAAATAATAGTAAATTAGTAACAACAAAAAGGCCTACATGAAATATCTGGCAGGTTTTCTTAATTAAGATTCTATTTTTTATAACCACCATTTATTTCTTTTTCATGTCAGAATATTTGACGCACCTTTGTCCTACGGAGGGATTCTGTTCGTTTTGTAACCTTCAAGCCCTTAGCTGAGGCGCTGCAGGCGCCGAGATCTACACTATCATTACAAAGGTTACCGAACTATGTGCGCTCGCTTATAGGCAGTGCCTATTTCATATTAAAATATATATATAACATACATGTAAATGTATAGTAAAAATGTATAAAATTGATTTAATATGAAATATTAATTCCAGTAAATATTACGAAAATCAGGAAATATATTTGTTAAATATTCCTATACCTAACACAGTATTTCCTATTGGTGAACAGGTAAATACAGGTAAATAATCTACCTGTACTATACCAGAACAGACTATAATGACACCTCTATTGTTTTCCAGTGTTTATATAATTCCTTTGATCAGAAAAAAGTGGGAGAAAGGAGAACAAACCGTCGCCAGGTACTGGTCGCAGGTCGGTGGTTTTTCTCCAGGAACTCCGGCTTTCCTCCACCACCAAAACCTGATACGTCCTTAAATGACTGTAGCTGTTAATGGGACGTAAAACACAAACAAACAAAATGGACGAAATGGCGGTATCTATTTTTACTTTGGCTTTTGGCATCGACACATTCCTTTAATTCGTATTTCTAGTAATCATAGTAATAATACCGTATAGCCGGATATTTCCACGGGGATAATATTTTCGCGATGTCGGAAGTCAATAACCTGATTGCGAAAATATTTATTTAACTATTTGACATTTTATATGTCGAGTGTCTCATCTCTGTGCAAAAACACCGCGAATCTAGATCGCAAAATTGCAATCCGCGTTAATGTTTTTTCTAATTTTTGGTCAAAATCGCGAAAATTAATGATCGCGTAATTAATCCATTATACGATACTACGGCCGGATCTTATACGTCCGAAAGATTATCATTTCCCTCTTAAAGTGAATGTGTCGACTGCAATCTCTGTTGATAATAATCATTTGTGTGAAGTGTGCGGATTGCAATAAGAAACAAACTCAGACTGCACATTGTCATTACATTTGAAATAAATCCCACAACAATATGTTTTCGAATATTTCCTATCCAAATGATGGCAAAACTGCATTTATGTGTAAACATACATTTATTAAGTATTTCTTTTTAAGTATAAAAGGTCGAATAAATGCGTATATAAATAATTTAAAATTTAATGTTCACTATTTCAGTAAAGTTTAATTATCCTACCAATTGACTACCTCAAAGCTCAAATATCACGCTAATGGACTCACTCAGAAGTTAATTTTCATGTTCATTGACTCATTCAGATATTTATTGTTATGCACTCAGCAATTAATTACACACGCTAATTTTGTCATTCATAGCTTGCATCAGGTTCATCGAGTCACTCAGATCGCAATTCACACTCATTGAGTCGCTTTGAGCTTGATTCAAACACATAACTTAGCGTTGACTCATGCTCACTTTTTTACTCAAAATTAATTATCACAGACCCAGCTGATTCACTTCGATTTTGAATATTGTGAAAACTGACTCCGACAACGTTGGATTTACTTGCTCAATGTCTTAGTCAAAGCTTAAATATCAGTTACTGACCAAAAGAGCACACTGAATCACTCTGAGATTAATTTTCATTGACTCACCACTGGACTCACAGCATGACTCACCCTCAATGCCTCAATCAGAGCTTGATTTAATGCTCACTGACTCACTCTGAGATTAATTTTCAAACTCATTCACTCACAGCATGATTCACCCTCACTTACTAAATCAGAGCATGATTCACGCTCACTGAATCATTCTGTGATTGATTTTCAAACTCATTGACTCACAGCATGATTCACGCTCACTTACTAAATCAGAGCATGATTCACGCTTACTGAATCATTTTGTGATTGATATTCAAACTCATTGACTCACAGCATGATTCACGCTCATTTACTCACTCCGAACTTGATTGCCTTACGTGTACACCTGATTAAAGAAAACGTTTTAATGACGTGACTGGTACTAACATGCCTTATGAGACGATTTAATTCCTTATATCAAACGTGACCCGTGTCACAGAATGTCTGTTTTGATCACATGGGGTCACTCAAACTATGACGTGAACACATTCACATGGTCTTGAAATCCACCAGAACAAAAACACTGTGACGTCACAGGCACGTGACATCTCACCGTATGTCCATGATTATAGCCGCAGCTGTTTTTTGAATCTCCAGTTTACATTTTGTTACGAGAATTAAAACACCATTCCAAGTCCTTTTCGTGCATGCTGATTATCATTTACAAATAATTGATAAATTGATTCCCATACTCGTTTCGGCTAAAGGTTAGGTGCCATGTGCTTGGTGAATTCTGAAATTAGAAAATAGAACATTACAAAATGGAGAACGTTTGATTAGGAAATAACTATTTTAATGGCATATGTATCCCATCAAAAGCAGAAAAATGAACTTGTAAGTCATAACGTTTCTATTTAATGTGAACAGTGATATAATGTTGCAGCGCCTTTATGGAAATATGACGTCAAACTTACAATCCGTGTATTTTTCGTCGACGTTGAGTACACATGTGCAAGGGCACTTAACGCGACAGCAGAAGTCTTTTTTATTTACAAAATAAAAATATGTACATTTAAGGTTTGTTTGTCGTGTGATATCGAGTTTGCATGCTATGTAATTCTGATAGCCTACGACGTACTTTAACATAAGGCACATACACACTTAAA
>NW_018480073.1:1259537-1275086 GCF_002113885.1 Mizuhopecten yessoensis | reverse complement strand
CCTACCCCACCCCCACCCCAATGCCAAAACATGCTTGCATACCAAATCTTGTTAGCCCAGATGAACCAGTTTTGCTGCAATCGTCCTAGTAGTTGGGGAAGACATGTCAGGACCAAGATGTTTTTAACAAAGGGCCTTAANGGGCATACAAGACACACATTGAAAACTAGAACTGTAAGTCAAACACTAACTAACACCCCTCGCTCCTACATAAACCAGAACTGTAAGCTAAATGCTAACTACGGTAAAGCAAAGCNAAAGGGTCGAAATGAAAAAAATTAAGTGCCGAGGGCACTCATGGATGCTGTGTATGAAGGATTCAAATAATGGAATAAAGGAGGTGGTATATCAGTACAGAATGGCAGTAAATAATAAAGAACATGTTGTTGAGTAAGAGTCATAATAGTCCATCCCTTAATCATAATTTTTAATAAAATATATATAACAAGCAGAGTATTGCTATAACAATTGAAACTTGTCTGATATTATGGTCCTTAATTAGTGTTTCAAATCGATGGAAATCCTTCAAGCGCAGACAATGATCTGTTTAAAAATAGTAACAGTGTGACCTTGACCAGACAACCCGGCAAACCAAAATTGTCCCGTAAGATTATGGGAAAGTTCACAATTAAATAAAAATAAAAATAAATAAATGTTATATAGATAATATAAATAAATTATTATGATATTACCATCACAATTTGTTATTATCATGATTAATTTTACAAAAAAATAAAACGAGATTGTATTATTTCCAGTGCGTGTAATCACGGACTTATGCAAGTCCCTTGTGTATCTCTCCTTTTCTCGATATTGTAACGATAATTATTCAGTTTCTGATTAATGTGAATAATATGTATATACAGTTTTAATTTTTGAAGTTCAATATGCTATATTCACGAAGCACTTCTATTATACTACTCAGGTCATTCTACAAACTCGTTAAGCACAGCTGCTGTCGCATTGGGAAGCTATCTATTAACTCGTTAGGCACAGCTGCTGTCGTTTTGGGAAGCTATCTATAAACTCGTTAGGCACAGCTGCTGTCGCATTGGGAAGCTATCTATAAACTCGTTAGGCACAGCTGCTGTCGCATTGGGAAGCTATCTATAAACTCGTTAGGCACAGCTGCTGACGGCTACTTTAGTATAAGTAAACATTCTCTTTCACTTGGAGACTTTCAATCGAGACAAAGAAAACACGAAGCCTACTTTATCAAGGACAGTTATCAAAACAGTCGTTCAACAAGTCGCGAGCATGAAACTACGCAATGATGGACAAGGGTAGAAAACTCTTACACACACACTTTAGAGTATTGGAATACGAGGCGTAGTAATTTGAACCAAATATAGGTCGGAACTTTCACTGATTAAAAACGCTTCTGTTAAAGATCTTTACATATTTTCTTTGATTTTTTTTGTCTTATACAGATTTATTTCACCATATCATAGCATTGATCATATCATGAAATAATGAACACATTATCTAAAGATCTTTCGCGGAAGGAGATGAAGTTTTTTGGGGGGGGGGGTTTGTGAAGAAATTATTCGGTCCAAAAAGCGTAGTAATCTGAGATTGATATAGTTCATGATGCTCACTGAAAAAAAACTCGCCTTTTCGTAAAATGTTAACATTTTTTCTTTGATTTATTGATCGTTTTCAAATGTATTTCATCCTTTTATAGCATTAATCATAATCAACACAGCATTTAAAGATCTTCCGCGGAAGAAGAAAGTATGTTGTTTGGTTTTGATTTTCCTGGGTTGGCGAGGACCGCTATGAATGTTGTACACAGCAACCAAAATCTAACCTGATGCACGACATCAGGGGGTAATTACCATATTTGTAAACTTCTATTGAAATTCGCCCAGAATTTTTGGAGGAGTTGTACGGACAAGCGTTTTTCAACATAGTGCATAAACGGTCAGAATGAAAAAAATAATACCGCATTTCGCGGATAATTCCACGTTTGCACAAAGTAGTTTCCTCTGGCCCCGCATCAATCTGGTGTCAGAGCCAGAGGAAACTCGGGCTACGGTTTGTTTTGACCAATTTCTGATGTTTCAATCAACAGAACCAAATCTCATTGCTTCATAATACTATGCTTTAACTGATTGTGGTACTTTTACATCGGGCAAACCCAATGACAATATGTTAATTATTGAGCTAACTCAGACTGGTATTGAGACAATTGTAGCACCGTGCAATATTTGTTTGTCTTTTTCATGTGCTATACCTGTGTAGCTGATGCGGCCGTCTTTATTTACATCCGCCTCTTTGATCATGTCCATAATCTCCGATTCCGTCTTCTTATCGCCTGAGGGTAAAAAATATATATCAAACTACCTCATTGTTCCATTACTATGATAACTTTAGCTTAGACAACCTATCACCTTCACATAAAATTTGATAAACAGTATGCATGTAGCGGAAATGGACTGAGTCGATCACCGGCGACCAGGTAGCCCAATTGGTTTGAGCTTTCGTCTTAGAGTTATGAGGTCCTGGGTTCGAATCCCGGTCTAGCTTCCTGTTGCAGTGGTGCCAGTGACTAACCCCTTATTAAACTACTTGGTGTACGCTTTGCAAGGAGATACCAGAACCTCGGTTGTAAACAGTGTTGTCTTCGGGGGCGAGGAATCAGAAAAAAGAGGGAAGAATGTAGCGGAACTTCACTTGTCGATCGCCGGCAACCAAGAAGCTTAACTGGTTAGAGCGTCTGCCTAGAGTTCGAAGGTCCCAGGTTCGATTATTTTTTTTCTGTATCACGCATACCGTATGGGTAATCGGGATGCGCAGTGGATAGAGCACTGAACAAGTATTGGGTCACCTGCTCGACCACGTGGGTTTTCTCCGGCACTGTGGTTTCCTTCCACACTAAGACCCCCTGTATTCTTCAATCCAGACCAACAATGACATCTTGGGATGACGGAGTGCAGAGTGCAAGAATTAGGTCACTGTGACCTGTGACTTGACCTTTGTGCATCTACACGTATAACAATCCTCAGGTGACCACCATTGTGATATTAAAAGAATAAACAAACTTCTTTTATGACCCGAATCATCTTTTCGTAATCTGCTACCAAATAAAATAATATGTTTGGGAAGAAAGTTAGCAAACGATATTTGAATTAATGTAATTTGTCCCGCTGATGCAGTTGATATCATTAAATTTATGTGGAATCCAGTACAAGACATTACATAAACTCACCAAAACGTGACATGAAATCTATGAGCTCGTCCTTAGTGATAAACCCATCGCCGTCAGCGTCAAGTACTTGGAAGGCTGCCAACATTTCCTGATCTGTCTCGTCTGGAAGACACTTCAGAAAGCCGCTTTTGGTAATGAAGTCCTCGAATTCATCGTATTCAACAGTGCCGTTCTCTGAAATGCCAAATTGAACGTCTTTGCTTGATTCTAAAATACCTATTAACACCACAGACGACCGTACGCCATTTAAAATGGGAAACGATGGATTTCATTTTACGTAATCTAGCCACCATTAAGCCTCCCGAGAGAGTGGTTCGAATTTTATGACGTTCTAGCGTAGTATCAAAACATCTTCACAGTTTTACTCATTTACCCCTGAAATTTTACGATGAACTATTCTAACCTTTGAATTGGAAGAGTTCAAATGTGTCTTCATGGGCGATTGAGTTAATATCGAAAAGTTAACTACATATGTAGCAAAATATAAGTAGCTTACCATCGGCATCAAGCCTCTTGATGACGTCATCAATGACACTCTTGTCGGGTGTCATTCCAAGATTGGTAAGAAGGTTTTTAATCTCGGACGTTGATATTTTCCCATCGTGGTCCGAGTCGAACATCTCAAAGCTTTCTTTAATCTCTGTAATGACACGGATAGACATAGAAGTATGTATGTATAAAACAACAATGCTAAATGGTCAACGAAACAGTAATCCGAACCCGAAATAGCAATGGCAAAGTATGACGAACGGAAAGATTTACATGGCCACCCTTGAAAAAGTACAAGGATAATAGGACCAGGCATTCCGCAAGAGTAAGCGTCTTTAAAATAACTACTTTGACGATATCTACCACGTAAATAAAGGTCAAACTCATGTCATGTCCCCATAGCATAACTTGGGCAGTGACAACAAAACAACCGGCCACATTACAGAGCATAAAGAATATAATCTGTCCTAAAACAAAATTAGCATATTTCCCAATGAGATCTTGATGGCGACCAAACCTAAAACATAGTTTTCATCAACCTGTATCGTAGGGATATTTGTGTTTGTATATCGTATACAGAATGCTACAATAATCGATCTCGATGTCTCACTTTCAACTCATCTATTTATGATTAATGTTATTGAAATGTCTATGCTCTTGTCAGATTTGGTTCAAATCGTATAGAGCTGACAGCAGAGGTCCTGCAGTCTAAACAAAATCCGGGTGTCTGTGTATCTATCTTAAGGTTTGGTCTGTCGCAGCTGGACGTTTACAAAATAGTTCGCACAATCTTCTGAATAAACCGGAAGGCGTAAATGCGAGTCAAACACTATATTGCTGCATTGATGCGTTATTTTTTATAA
Organism: Mizuhopecten yessoensis; assembly: GCF_002113885.1. Lineage (NCBI taxonomy): Eukaryota > Metazoa > Mollusca > Bivalvia > Pectinida > Pectinidae > Mizuhopecten > Mizuhopecten yessoensis. The sequence continues at coordinate 1,270,523 of NW_018480073.1, read as the reverse complement.
CCACCAAAACTACTTGTGTACGTACAACGTTTTTGTTTAATACAATTATAAAGTATTCGACAAATGAATTTCATATCAAAGTTTAAGGATCACCTTTTCGCCACAGGAAAAACAAAATACAGTAAATCCTCAGTAATTTTGTTTTGGATATAACTGTACATGTAGCATAAGCAGTCCAGTCGGTTAAAGCAACAATCTAAGCTTTATTGTTTAAATCCTGGTCTAGCCCTGTTGTTTATTTTGCTTAGTCCTGCAAGAAATTATTTTCTTTTAAGAAATGATTTATCAAATCTATAGTCTTGCCGGAAAACTGTTTTTCAAAGCATAATGACAGTTTTTGGAAGTTGACCATGGGCAATTAAATATATATTACTTGTTTATTTTATATGTGTGCACTAGTGGGTACGAAAAACGATGAAAAATACAAATAAGCACAACTTACCCTCTCGAATTTCATCAGTTATGTTTCCAGACTGAAAGAAAAAGAAGATATTTATAAATGGGTATCCAATCGGTGAAAAGGATGTAAATAATTTTCCTAGTATTGAAATAAAAGAAAGTAAGAAATACTTTCCATATCCAGATATTATGATGGGTATGCTATCTGTTTCTTACAGCTATCCGTCATTGACTGAAATGAAATAAACGTAGTTTGCTGCTGTTTGATTCTTCAAATTATCAATAATTACCGATAATTTGTTCAAACAGAGCAACACCTTGTTTTCCCGTGAGTATTGCGTTAACGTCACTCCTCAATGACACTGTTAGAACTTGGTCGCTCCTTCGCCGTTTTAATTAATACCCTAAGGAGTACCTAGCGATAGAGATAGAGAAAGGGAGGACAAGACAAACCCCAGTACAGAGAGACAGGGAAAGAAAGGACACGACAAACCCCAGTACAGAGAGACAGAGAAAGGAAGGACAAGACAAACCCTAGTACAGAGAGACAGGGAAAGGAAGGACACGACAAACCCCGGTACAGAGAGACAGAGAAAGGAAGGACACGACAAACCCCAGTACAGAGAGACAGAGAAAGGAAGGACAAGACAAACCCCAGTACAGAGAGACAGAGAAAGGAAGGAAAAGACAAACCCTAGTACAGAGAGACAGGGAAAGGAAGGACAAGACAAACCCCAGTACAGAGAGACAGGGAAAGAAAGGACACGACAAACCCCAGTACAGAGAGACAGGGAAAGAAAGGACACGACAAACCCCAGTACAGAGAGACAGGGAAAGAAAGGACACGACAAACCCCAGTACAGAGAGACAGGGAAAGAAAGGACACGACAAACCCCAGTACAGAGAGACAGAGAAAGGAAGGAAAAGACAAACCCTAGTACAGAGAGACAGGGAAAGGAAGGAAACGACAAAACCCAGAACAGAGAGACAGGGAAAGGAAGGACAAGACAAACCCCAGTACAGAGAGACAGAGAAAGGAAGGAAAAGACAAACCCTAGTACAGAGAGACAGGGAAAGGAAGGACACGACAAACCCAAGTACAGAGAGACAGGGAAAGGAAGGACACGACAAACCCCGGTACAGAGAGACAGGGAAAGGAAGGACACGACAAACCCCGGTACAGAGAGACAGGGAAAGGAAGGACACGACAAACCCCGGTACAGAGAGACAGGGAAAGGAAGGACACGACAAACCCCAGAACAGAGAGAAAGAGAAAGGAAGGACAAGACAAACCCTAGTACAGAGAGACGGGGAAAGGAAGGACACGACAAACCCCGGTACAGAGAGACAGGGAAAGGAAGGACACGACAAACCCCAGAACAGAGAGACAGAGAAAGGAAGGACAAGACAAACCCTACTACAGAGAGACAGGGAAAGGAAGGACACGACAAACCCAAGTACAGAGAGACAGAGAAAGGAAGGACAAGACAAACCCCAGAACAGAGAGAAAGAGAAAGGAAGGACAAGACAAACCCTAGTACAGAGAGACAGAGAAAGGAAGGACACGACAAACCCCAGAACAGAGAGAAAGAGAAAGGAAGGACACGACAAACCCCAGCACAACGATAAAAACAGGTAGAAATATACAGAGACATATCAAATTTAACAGTTCCATCGTTTTAGAATTGTCTTCATTCTTATAAAACAGGATTTATTTTCAAGAGAAAACTGGGTATCGTTATTTTATAGCTTTATCATTAATCTTCAGAAAACAATACATTTTAGATAGCTTTCCTTGGCTATTGTGACATTCTGTGATTAGACTATATAGTTAAGAAATATAATTAAACTATTTAATACAAATGTCAATTTTAGAAGTGAATTGATCTCCATAGCAAAGTATATATTCTTGAAATAAAATCATATTTTATATTAGAAAATATCATAATTCATAATAGCATACCTGATCAAAACAACAGTAATCGATCATAAAAATCGATGACATTTTCCGAACAAAGTATTCTCAATATCGGTCCACCTCTTCTGATTATTTTTTCATTGTATTGACGTTAAAAAACCTGAAGTCGCTCTCACTTAAACCGCGTAAACAGTCCCTGATCTTTTAAGTGCATTAACCCAATGACGTCACACCTACTTAATCCGTTACATCCACGTGGTACCGTATATGTTCGTAAATAGCCAACTGACCAAGGTTGAATGACTCAGCAAAATGATAACAAATGACCGGTGTTTTTTCAATAATACTGAATGACGCAATTTCATATTATCTACATTTTGTTTTTTTAATTTCTTGGGACAGTTGTACATTTTAATTTCAATACTAAGATCAAAACTAAAGTATTGCCAAGCAAGTCGCTTTGGGAAAAAAAATGTAACATGAAATTAGAGGGAAAATCTAAAGATCTCAAATGTTGCAATGGGTGCGCAAAAACAATCCCCCAATTTTGCAAAAGGTTCCCACATTTTCGTTTGTTACAAATCGCAGTGGGTAACTGCAAGAATATTCTTTTCTAAATCCCCGACCTGAATGGTGGGTTATATTATGTTAACTTAAAATGTATATTTAAAAAAATATCGAAACGTAAGAGGTGGAAAGAGAAAAAGGAAAAGACAGTTCGCAAGTGTTGCAATGTGGGGCAGCAGACCAACTTTGGTCTCTTGATCGTCACCGAAGAAAACCTTCCAATTCTGCAAAGCTTTGACGGAAAGGCCCTATGTGTTTTCAATTTCATTGGTTGAGAATTTGATCACGGCGTTCAGCTTAATATATCTTGATAACAAATATTAATTACGATAACATTTAAGATTAAAAAAAATATATTTACTCAAAGAAAAGCTCAGCTAAAAGCCCTTGGATCAATAGGGGATTGGATTGTATGCTATATTAGCGAGCATGTCGCCAATGTCAACACACAGTGGTATATATAGGGGGACTTTACGACCATTCATTTCAACATAACAATGAGTTAATGTTGAAAATAAATCTACAATACACAAATAACCCCAACATGACCCGTCTGCCCAGGTTAATAAACACTTTTTGGGTTATCAACTTAATCGCTGGTTAGCCAAATCAGAAGCATTAACATGGCACCTCACGGTTGACTGGTAATCGCTACACATTGATCACTGGAGGTCATGACCTCTGCAGTCAGATTCGCTTCGTCTAGATACTAAATATGTGTTTAATATTCTGTAGTTGTTTTCAACCATCTAATTTTTCCTATTTACTTTAAGCTCACCTGGCCGGAAGTTCAACCCGGATAGAGTCAAATGTTTACAAAAAAATCATTTAACCAATTTCTTCTAAAAAATACAATTACTATGGCATCGCGATTACATGGCTAGTTTTGGCGCCTCATAAAACAGTCCCCGTTACAGCAGGAAATTGTTATACTTTATAATAACAAAGAAATATATGTGCACTTCTAGAGCAAATTATTACGCTACTGTCTTAATAGGTTCATATTGTATTGAGACTTTGTGTCCCTTTTAATCTTAGCCTTTGAAACCTGTTAGTTGACAAAAAATTGTTGCATATAGTTGTGTACTAATGTTAATTCGAAAAACACCACGGCTGAAATCAACCTGAGGAAAAAAAAAACAATTCAGATAAGGAGTAAAGTTATGCATGGTCACGTGCCGGGTGCGAACACACCCATATGTTTTGCACGATTCCTCAACGCAACAATTTTAGCACGATTTGGTGAGAAATCTTAGCGCACGGAAGGTCTAAATGTGTGAGGAAGCCCGGAATACTTTGAGAAACCCCACGTGGTTGGTCAGGTGACCCCATACCGTTTTTCACGTCCGATCGGGGAATCGAAATCCAGCCGCCTTTGTGCAAGGCGAGTTCGTTATCCACTGCGCTTCCCAACCATCCTGTTTCTATGCTTCATAGGACTAAGTCCCGAATCATAGTAGTAAAGTATGTTCGTTTTCTCTATACTCAGCAACAATGGATGCTCGTTTTTGGATGAGGATCTCCTATGCTTTTATGATATGGTCTAGATTGTACATTCCCCTGGGTGTGTTAAAATTCATGGGCAAATCCTACAGCGATCATCAGAAAAAATGTGCATGCCCCCTTTTTCCTAACACATTTTATCATGAGCTGTTTTATTTCGAACACGACCGTGACAAATGTTTTCAAGTCGATAGTGTTGGTAAACTGTTGCAGTAAAACCTTTATGAAGTCATTTGGCGATAAATAGAGGAAAATTCATAAAGGAATTCCTAAGATTTGGGTTGTTTGTGTTTTACGTCCTATTAACAGCTATGGTCATTTCAGGACGTGCCAGGTTTTGATGGTGGAGGAAAGCCGGAGTTCCCGGAGAAAACCCCCACTGACCAACGGCCAGTACCTGGCGAATACTCAACGTAGGTCTCGAACCCGCGACCAAGTGGTAGCAGAATGTCAAACGACTTAACCACTGAGCCACCGTGGCCCTAGAATTCTTAAGAAAACAACTGAAATGAATATTGATGTTAGCGGTTATCGAGATGGCAAATGAAACAAAGGGCATTTATCGAGGTTTTATACTGTCCTAATGGAAACCGGCTTAAATCTAAAAGGTTATTTCAAAACCGTTTAGCTAGATATGCCCGTCTGTGTTGTTAGTTAATATATAGCTGTACTTTATCTATTTTGATTATAGCTTAAGAATCGGTTTAAACACATTCAACGTAAATCTTTTCTGTTTATAGAAATTAGTTGATCTCGGAAAACGCATATTTGATAATCAGGATTATGGAAGTTTCACATCTAGAAAGAATTTGATTCCGGAAAATATCTCATTTTATAATCAGGATTATGATAAATTTAGGGTAGCTATTTGATGTCACTGAAGAGCGTTTGAGGACGCCACAAAGCTTATGGAAGCGACAGCTTACCGAAAGATTAAGTGCTTGACCTTTATGAACTGATCGTTAACGCATGGACGGATATAGACTTCACATCTTAATTCAATAATCAACGTTATTGTTAAAGAAAAGTTTCAAAAGCCTTTCAGATCTAAAGGAAATGGCTATATACTATATAATAATAATAATAACTCGAGGTTCTTATATACCGCTTTATCACAACCTAGTTTGTAGGTCGTCTCAAAGCGGTTCACAAATTATTATCCGTGGTTATAGAGCCTTTGCAACCAGCCAAAACCTTTCTCAACTCCCTTGGGGAGCATACAGCCGGTGCTGCCATTTCGGCGCTCACATCTAGCATTTTACAATTCTTGCACTGCCCAACCAATTACTCATTTACAGCTGAGTAGACTGGAACAAGCGGAGTAAAGTATCTTGCTCAAAGATACAACACAGTGCCATGACGAGAGTCGAACTCGCAACCCTTCTGTCACGAGCCCGTTATCATACCACTAGGCGACCCCGCCTCCTAAATATGTGATACCTGTCTATTCAAACCAAATATAACAAGTTCTTATTTTAACGGATACTCTTGCAATCGTCTCTTGAACTGCTATCGTAGTCCAAAATGATAGCTGACAAGAGCTTGCATTTCCACATTGCCACATTGCACTTACATACTTAGTTTGAGCGCCTTGGCGTATAACCGTAAATGTGTCTATCAAGTAGGGGCAAGTTATACCATGTTTGATGATTGATCAGATAATGAAACGAGTTAAGCACATCCATACATGCATCCGGCAAGAATATCTGGGGAAAAATACCCGAAAACGTTTTGTAGGAAGAAGAAGTTGTAGAAGAAGAATAAGAAAGAAGAAAAAATAATAAATAATAATAGGAAATGCAGCAAAATATACAGTCATTAAACGGGTTCGAGGGATTTCACCAACAAGGAAAGATCGTGTATATAACATTCGTATGTGATTGATTTTCAATAAGTCGGAAATACTGCACTGAAACGCTCTTTTCGGGCTGCGCAAAATGTAAACATACCATTTTTGGTAAAAACGTCATCTCGATGTCACATGATATTAAGACATTTTCATATATATATATATATATTATAAAATCACATTTTTACCCACGACATTACTCATGGCTTTGACATTATTTCAAGAAAAAAAAAAGATCAATAAATTATGGAAATATTACACAAGCGGGTTATTTAAACAGTAATACAGTCAAAGTAGATAAAATATTACACATTTCTTGGTTAAAAGCGGGCTATCCTGATACAATACATCAACATGGCATCACATAATACAAAATATATTAAAGGAATTGTGAACAGGAAGTGACGCTGTAAAGAATGTAAACATGAAAATCTACAGCTTTGGAGGTCAGACCGGAAGTTGTTGAACAAGAATAACTTCCGGTATCATTTACGCCTTACGCGTGTATCATTTGTGATGCAAAGAAATTTAAGGAATATCACAGGTTATCAGACAAAAAAAAAGAGAGTAAAAATACTCATAAACAATCATAAAACTTAACGCAAGACTAAACTTGGTATCTTATAAATTGCAACATTAAATTGAAATGTCAATGCAAATGATATCATATGCTTGACAAAACATAACCAAAACCAAAAAATACATTTCAATCATCAACCGAAGCAGAGAAAATTGAGAACGTTAGTGTAGTCTAGATATAGTCTAGATGTACCTTCAAAATTATTATTGGCTGTTAAAATATGCAAAACAAAATTCCATTCACCTTCTTGACATACATTTTAAAAAGTGTCATTATAAAATGTGTTTGGGTTATTTATAAACTCAGAAATATTAAAAATGCGGAATGGGTTTTTTTAACATTTGCCAAATCATGCTTACGTATACATGATAAAACAGTTAATCAAGATTAGTGAAAAATAATAACATGTTATTTATCAATGGAGCTACAATGCCACCACGAACATCCTCGAAATTACAGAAGTGACACTCACTTACGTCCTTGTGCATGTATGCAAATGAACTACGTCATAACAAAATCGAAGCCACGCGCGCAGTACGCTATTTGACTAGTTTCAGTTATAAATACAGACCACTCACTTGGCTGATAACTAAGCTTTGAACAGAACACTGGAGCGATATCCGACTTCAATGTCAGTCAATTTTACCGTAAGCCTGTCGCGCAATTCTAGTCTGCTTGCATCATCCGCAAGGTGGCGCGTACACAGCTTTCGATTTCGCCATGACATTTTCCAGGGGTTAGGAGAAAGAAGGTGAGCGTAACCACGGGAATTCGAAGGATGGAGTTGGCTGACGTAGATCGCTTAGATTTTCTAACACGTTTCCTTTTTCGCGTTACTAAATGGCTGGAGTATAGTGGCGTTGTATATATGACATTTCGTCTTTTCGCTTTGTCGCCCGCAAAATAACGCCAAGCAAAAAAACGAAATAATGAAAAGACGAAAACCCGCCAAAGCGAACTGGAGACTCTAGCAAACATTTCTTCTGGCAATAATCTGGACGAATTGTGTTCGGTCTCTCCCTTCACGAATTCATATCTTCCCAAATATTAATGTCGTTAGCAGAGGAAAATGGCGGAAATCAATTAACTTACATTATCGATGTTTTGTTATTTTTATTGTTGTTAAAAGTTTATTTAAGATACTTTTAGTACAAGTCATAGAAAACAATTTAAAATTATTCCAAGAATCCATATTACAGGAGTAGAAAAATAGTTCCTAGATTAAATTAGATATTTTAAATTTATTATCTGAAGAATGAAGAAAATTTAGAAAGTCATCATAATAATTTCATGTCGGAATAAAAGTGCTATTGGAAACGTCGATGTTACGAAGGACCAAACCTGCAGACACAAGAGAAAACACCATACCTGTTCTTCAATCTGAAATGGTAAATTCATACACCATATACGCCAAATGGTACAACTTGTACATATATTAGATGGCAGACATTCCCTACATCATCATTAGTTATATCAAAATCGCGTGGAGGTCGGTGATTTGTGACAACTGTCGCTTTTGTGTGCATAGTTTTGTTTCTAATCTAACACACACATATATAAGTTAATGACACAAAAGGAAATCCCCGATTCTGCAGCGGGTTCCCACATTAGTTGCCTCTTACAGCAAGCAATGGGTAACAGCAGGTATACTTTGTTCTCAATCCTCGACCTGGTGAGCTGTCTTACCCGCTCAGAGGTCACTCGAAAGTTTGCTTTAGTGATAAAAGGGGGATAACTCGCATGTGTGCATCCCAATAGAGGGACCAAAAAAAATATGTGCCTTCAAAATAAAAATGAAATCCTTGATTAAGGTATTTAACAGAAATTCATATACCGGTGTAATATCATCTTACATTTAAATAGGATTAATTATTTTTAAAATCGTATATTTATTGAAAAACATTGAACACAAATTGTTTGGTTGAATGGCTGTCTTGCAGGCCGTTTTTAACTCCGCTATCGTCTATATGTTGTAAGTGACACATCGGCGACTTTTAACCTCGCCTCTCAAGTTTTCGGTGGTAACATGTTTTATCGGACAAGGAAGGTTGGGACTATAGGTTTAATCTAACACACATTCTATGCGGGATCAGTGTTATCTTCTTGTGAACTTTAAAATATGACTTTGGTATTGAATATCGTTATTTATATGACAATTTTCTGTCCTTGTACATGATTCAAGCTGATATATTTGAGATATTTGAAAGCGAAATACAAAAGACTAATTGTCATGAATTTGCATGCTAAGAAGATCCTCAGAATTACTCTGTCAGTCAATTTCAAATTACAAGACAGCACACCAATTTAAATATTATATTGCCAACAATAAAATTAAATGTCTTTGAACACTAATCGACGCCTTTAACTAAAAATAGAAACAATCTGTGCTAGAGTTAAGGTTATAAATTCTACTTAAAACGTATGCCTATGGTTTGTGTTAAAGTTAAGGATATATTTTATTTGTACCTGTGTTGTGTGTTAGAGTTAAGGACATATACTACCTTACATATTATACCAGTGTTGTGTGTTAGAGTTAGGGACATATACTACCTTACACATTATACCAGCGTTGTGTGTTAGAGTTAAGGTTATATGCTACCTTACTCATTATACCAGCGTTGTGTAAGAGTTAAGGACATATACTACCTTACACATTATACCTGTGTTGTGTGTATATACTACCTTGCACATTATACCAGTGTTGTATGTTAGAGTTAAGGACATATGCTACCTTACACATTATACCAGTGTTGTGTGTTAGAGTTAAGGACATATCCTACCTTACTCATTATACCTGTGATCTGTGTTAGAGTTAAGGACATATGCTACCTTACACATTAAACCAGTGTTGTGTGTTAGAGTTAAGGACATATGCTACCTTACACATTATACCTGTGATTTTTGTTAGAGTTAAAGATATATACTATCTTACACATTATACCTGTGATTTTTGTTGAAGTTATGAACATATACTATCTTACACATTACATCAGTCCTTCGGATTAAAGTTGAACAAAATATTTGTGATTTGTGTTAAGAGTTAAGGACATATACTACCTTAAACATTATAATTGTGATTTGTGTTAGAGGTAAGATTTCATACTACCCTACACATTAAACAACATTTGCCGAATTGATTATACTATAAAAGCATAACAAAAAAATAAAAAAAATTGTCAGTAAGAATTAGAAGATACTTAGTAATATTTGTAAGTCACAAAACCAGTAAGGCGTGTTCACTGTATCCACTGACTTTGGAAGCAGTCCTCCTGGGATATGTAATCGTTAGGTATGTTTACCAGATTAAGTATGTCGGTTTAAGTGTGACGTATGTGACGCATAGTCTATGGTTAAACAATCTGTTGTCGACGAACTGTACAAGTATTTACAAATACCGGAAGTAAAACAATCTAAGTTTTCACTAGAAAAAAAGATAAGGCGGGTTCAATATTACCATCATACAATTTGTATCTTCGAGAGAGAAAATAAATTGAAGAATGAGTTGGAAATGAGATAAATAACGTGTGACAGGAATATGCTATGTAAACAAACGGAGTATATAGTTGTTGACCATACTAAGATACCAATATGAGCCGGTCGCCCCCTTGCCACCCGTGTCTCTTGGTTTTAAAGGATTTTTAACTGTAACTATTCACTAGATTTTGTTTTTGCATCAAGTATATAAATTATAAAACAACAGTTTTTAAGAAACATATACTTTGCAGGGGCGGATCCAGGATTTCCTAAAAGTGGGGGCCGAGAAATTTTTCTCAATAGTCAACGGTGTGCTGCGAAAGGCAGCAGCCCGAGCGCGTAGCGCGAGGAGGGGGAGGGTACAGACCCCCTCTCCGTAAGGGGGGTTTGGGGGATATCCCCCCCAAAAAATGTGTTTTCTAGAAAGTCTCAGAAGCGATTTCCCGTGTTCTGAGGATTGTTTTTATGTTTAATCAACAAGAAGAAAACATATTTTAAGTATGGCCCAAAGACTTTTTTTGTGTACTGGAAAGAAAATTAAAGTTTCGGTTCAAATTCTCTACCAACAGCGTGTTTTAGAAGTCAGATGGTATTATTATAGGGGCAACCTGGTGATGACAAATGTATGAATCCACAGGGGACTTGTTCATTATTACCTAATTTGGCGTCCCGCCCGCAAGGGGGATACGAGAGGTC
>NW_018480073.1:1234330-1259106 GCF_002113885.1 Mizuhopecten yessoensis | reverse complement strand
AATATCGCCCGGGCGGTTAGGAAGGTTACAATAAAAAGTATTAATTTTCAGATCATCTATAACGAGCGGTCAATAATATAATTATGCAACTTATGCTAGTATATTTCCGCCGAGCGTTGCAAGTTGCAACTTGGGGTTTTGCGGAGGTGGTAAAATAAAAAACACACTTTAGGGTCAAGATACAAAGTAGACGAGCGTAGCGATGCCAACAAATATTGTTTTAATAAAGAAAATATAGTAAAAATATCAGATAACGGAAACCCACAATATTTGCTAGGATGCCGTATGGGATGTGTGGGGGGGCGCCTGCTTTGTTGAACTTTCCGCGTATGAAATATGAAAAAACGAGATAAAAAATAAAAGATAAAAAAAATAAAAAAAATAATTGATAAGAATAATTAAAACAAATAAATGAATGATTATAACAGCAACAGCAGCTATGTGACGCATCAGAAGGGTTAAAAAATAAAACTGGTGCCAGACTTGGATTCGAACCATAGACCCCCGAACTCGGGGCGGTCGCTCTAATCAACTGAACTTCCTGGTCAGCGGTGGTCATGTGGAACTCTCTAGCGTTTTCTCTGCGGTGGGACGGGAGTCCTTAAGCAATATTTCGTCTTGTTTCTTCACCAAATGTTTGACGACTCTTTACCCTCACCAAAGTGTTTACAACAGTTGTCTCTCATAATGTCAAATTATATCATCATAGTTATTATCCTTTGCTAGCTACTCTACTCCTAGACCTTGTTGAACTGATATATGTGTAGGTGGGTAAATGACGTACATCGAAGAATTTCAATAGAATATTAATAGGATTTTAAATGTATTTACGTTTATGATTTGGTGTGTGTACTCTTTTGATCATTTTTACTGAATGATAATTATACGCAAGAATTCGTTCTGTTGAAAGTATTTACTATATTGATTCGGCCTGATTTAATATGTTTACCATGATAAATAACAGTTTCTTAGCAGTGATATGATACACAGTTTGAGATAAAATAATGATCTTTGATATTTGACATAGTCACCGGATTTCTTTCCACACAGAGCGTTTTTGATATTTTAGATGTCATCCTCGTAAAAATACTAGCCGCTTCCTACCGATTTGGCTACGACGAATGTATCGGGCTTATTAGGTAGAGCGTCAGGTAAGTAAACCACAGGTCCCAGGTTCGACCCCCTAGCAGTAGCATTGAAAAGAAAAATGACCTCTGTTACAAAAATAAAAATGAAAATAAATATATAAGTGATTTCAAAAAATTAAATGTTCCCTTTGCCATCAACAAACGTCTCTGTCTGTGTGTCTGTGTGTCTGTGTGTCTTCTGTCTGTCTGTGTGTCTGTGTGTCTGTCTGTATGTCTGTATGTGTGTCTGTGTGTCTGTCTGTGTGTCTTTGTGTCTGTGTGTCTGTGTGTCTTCTGTCTGTCTGTGTGTCTGTGTGTGTGTCTGTTTGTCTGTCTGTCTGTCTGTGTGTCTGTGTGTCTGTCTGTATGTCTGTATGTGTGTCTGTGTGTCTGTCTGTTTGTCTGTCTGTCTGTGTGTCTGTGTGTCTTCTGTCTGTCTGTGTGTCTGTGTGTGTGTCTGTCTGTCTGTCTTTCTGTCTGTGTGTCTGTGTGTCTGTCTGTATGTCTGTATGTGTGTCTGTGTGTCTGTCTGTGTGTCTTTGTGTCTGTGTGTCTGTGTGTCTTCTGTCTGTCTGTGTGTCTGTGTGTGTGTCTGTCTGTCTGTCTTTCTGTCTGTGTGTCTGTGTGTCTGTCTGTATGTCTGTATGTGTGTCTGTGTGTCTGTCTGTTTGTCTGTCTGTCTGTGTGTCTGTGTGTCTTCTGTCTGTCTGTGTGGCTGTGTGTGTGTCTGTCTGTCTGTCTGTCTGTCTGTGTGTCTGTGTGTCTGTCTGTATGTCTGTATGTGTGTCTGTGTGTCTGTCTGTGTGTCTGTGTGTCTGTGTGTCTGTGTGTCTTCTGTCTGTGTGTCTGTCTGTGTGTCTGTCTGTGTGTCTGTGTGTCTGTGTGTCTGTCTGTGTGTCTTCTGTCTGTGTGTCTGTGTGTCTTCTGTGTGTCTTCTGTGTGTCTGTGTGTCTGTGTGTCTGTGTGTCTGTGTGTCTTCTGTCTGTCAGTGTGTCTGTGTGTCTGTGTGTCTGTGTGTCTGTCTGTGTGTCTTCTGTCTGGCTGTGTGTCTGTGTGTCTTCTGTCTGTCTCTCTTTGTGTCTGTGTGTCTGTGTGTCTTCTGTCTGTCAGTGTGTCTGTGTGTCTGGGTGTCTGTGTGTCTGTCTGTGTGTCTTCTGTCTGGCTGTGTGTCTGTGTGTCTTCTGTCTGTCTCTCTTTGTGTCTGTGTGTCTGTGTGTCTTCTGTCTGTCAGTGTGTCTGTGTGTCTGGGTGTCTGTGTGTCTGTCTGTGTGTCTTCTGTCTGTTTGTGTGTCTGTGTGTCTGTGTGTCTTCTGTCTGTGTGTCTGTCTGTGTGTCTGTCGGTGTGTCTGTGTGTCTGTGTGTCTGTCTGTGTGTTTTCTGTCTGTGTGTCTGTGTGTCTTCTGTGTGTTTTCTGTGTGTCTGTGTGTCTGTGTGTCTGTGTGTTTTCTGTCTGTCAGTGTGTCTGTGTGTCTGTGTGGCTGTGTGTCTGTCTGTGTGTCTTCTGTCTGTCTCTCTGTGTGTCTGTGTGTCTGCTGGCTGTCTGTGTGTCTGTGTGTCTGTCTGTGTGTCTTCTGTCTGTTTGTGTGTCTGTGTGTCTGTGTGTCTTCTGTCTGTTTGTCTGTCTGTGTGTCTGTGTGTCTGTCTGTGTGTTTTCTGTCTGTGTGTCTGTGTGTCTTCTGTGTGTTTTCTGTGTGTCTGTGTGTCTGTGTGTCTGTGTGTCTTCTGTGTGTCTTCTGTGTGTCTGTGTGTCTGTGTGTCTTGTGTCTGTCTCTCTGTGTGTCTGTGTGTCTGTGTGTCTTCTGGCTGTCTCTCTGTGTGTCTGTGTGTCTGTGTGTCTTCTGTCTGTTTGTCTGTCTGTGTGTCTGTGTGTCTGTGTGTCTGTGTGTCTTCTGTGTGTCCGTGTGTCTGTGTGTCTTGTGTCTGTGTGTCTTCTGTCTGTCAGTGTGTCTGTGTGTCTGGGTGTCTGTGTGTCTGTCTGTGTGTCTTCTGTCTGGCTGTGTGTCTGTGTGTCTTCTGTCTGTCTCTCTTTGTGTCTGTGTGTCTGTGTGTCTTCTGTCTGTCTGTGTGTCTGTGTGTCTTCTGTCTGTCTCTCTGTGTGTCTGTGTGTCTGTGTGTCTTCTGTCTGTCTGTCTGTCTGTCTGTCTGTCTGTCTGTCTGTCTGTCTGTGTGTCTGTGTGTCTGTCTGTGTGTCTGTGTGTCTGTGTGTCTGTCTGTGTGTCTTCTGTCTGTCTGTATGTCTGTGTGTCTGTGTGTCTGTGTGTCTGTCTGTGTGTCTGTGTGTCTGTGTGTCTTCTGTCTGTCTGTCTGTCTGTGTGTCTGTGTGTCTGTCTGTGTCTCTGTCTGTGTGTCTGTGTGTCTGTGTGTCTGTCTGTCTGTCTGTCTGTCTGTCTGTCTGTCTGTCTGTCTTTTCCTCTGCTCACCTCTCTATATGTCTCTCTCCCCTTTCACTTCCGTCTCATTTCCTCTCTCTCTCCTTTCTGTCACGTATCCCCTTTTACTCGCTGTCTTTCTCACAAACTCCCTCCACCCCTAGTGTGCGTGCCGTGTTCACAGTGTATAGATGTACACAATGTCTTAGATTTGATCTATATATCTACTATGGGGGAGGAATATTGAATAATAGCACGAACTTAGAAACTCGACACAAAGTGATATTTGTATAAATATTGACACTTGAAAAGTCAAATACACCTATTACGTTAACACATTGGTGGGGTCGGATTTGAAACCTTTTAAATCACAAACTAGAATTGGCGTCTCCTTGAGACTTACTTATTTTGGCAAATAAAAACAAATGTAATCCTATTAGTTTACGGGAATGTATATGTGTATTTCACTGAAAGGGAAATCATTCATATGATACACATACATTTCAGAACTTTAAATTTACTTCTGTCAATGTCATGATACTGTACTACAAAAAAAAAATGCCTTCCGTTCCGGTGTGCTGACGGAACTAAGTATTAGTACCTTCCCCTCTAGGAACTAATCGCATTTATTCGGTATCATGACGGAACAAATGTCTCCCTTCCCGGTCTCATGACGGAACTAAATGCCTCCCTTCCCGGTCTCATGACGGAACTAAATGCCTCCCTTCCCGGTCTCATGACGGAACTAAATGCCTCCCTTCCCGGTCTCATGACGGAACTAAATGCCTCCCTTCCCGGTCTCATGACGGAACTAAATGCCTCCCTTCCCGGTCTCATGACGGAACTAAATGCCTCTCTCCCGGTCTCATGACGGAACTCAATGTTTCCCTTCCCGGTCTCATGACGGAACTAAATGCCTCCCTTCCCGATCTCATGACGGAACTAAATGCCTCCCTTCCCGGTCTCATGACGGAACTAAATGCCTACCTTCCCGGTCTCATGACGGAACTAAATGCCTGCCTTCCCTGTATCATGACGGAACTAAATGCCTCCCTTCCCGGTCTCATGACGGAACTAAATGCCTGCCTTCCCGGTATCATGACGGAACTAAATGCCTCCCTTCCCGGTCTCATGACGGAACTAAATGCCTCCCTTCCCGGTCTCATGACGGAACTAAATGCCTCCCTTCCCGGTCTCATGACGGAACTAAATGCCTCCCTTCCCGGTCTCATGACGGAACTAAATGCCTCCCTTCCCGGTCTCATGACGGAACTAAATGCCTCCCTTCCCGGTCTCATGACGGAACTAAATGCCTCCCTTCCCGGTCTCATGACGGAACTCAATGTCTCCCTTTCCGGTCTCATGACGGAACTAAATGCCTCCCTTCCCTGTCTCATGACGGAACTAAATGCCTCCCTTTCCGGTCTCATGACGGAACTAAATGCCTACCTTCCCGGTCTCATGACGGAACAAAATGTCCCACTGATGTTCGAACTAAATGCCTCCCTTCCCGGTATTATGACGGGACAAAATCCCCCCACTGATGTTTGAACTGTGTACCTCCCTTAAATATGTCATGTTGAAACTAAATGGCTGCCTTCTTGATATCATCACGAAACTAAATGCCTCCTTCCCTCCCTTTCCAATGTCATGAAGGGGTTAAATGCCAAGTTTATGAACTTTTGCATAATAGGCTCAATCACGTATATATCTAATAAATAAAAATTTAGTGTTTATTTTTACATTTTCATTGGAAATCTTACCAAAACAAATTGTGTTCATAGGGCTATGCATGCAATTGGATCAGCGTCATTTTAATGTTTCTTCTTCCGCCTCAAATAACATGAGACAGTCGTTAGAAGCAAACATTTTGGCGACGTTAGACTGTTTCAGGAATTTCCTTTTCACTGACGACACCGACATTTCATTATCGATCGAAAATATAAGGGAATACCTATATTTAGACCAATAATAACTATCAAACTTTAGAAGAGAAATGTCGTATAGAACATCGTTTTTTTCAATGTTCATGTCGGTATAAACGCGAATCGGTTACATACATATTTGGATGTATGCCGGTTTCATGGTAATATGAATGTAACATATTCGTGTTCATACCCACATGAACATTGAAAACATGCCGTTCAATCCTTATTTTATGACATACTGATCTTTGATGTTGTTAAAACAGTACAAATCATATTTTTAGATGGTTTTGATGACGCATTTGTTGGGTTGGAATGAGATGGGTTCGGATTCACAATACCACGCGCCAGAATAACTTAGGTAGGGGCCGGGATTTCCTAGGGGTTAGGTTGGTATAGGCGGGTAAGGAGATCTAGAGTGGAACAAGTTCATGTAGGATAATTTTTTTGTGACCCACGTTCAGTGTGTACACCTAGACAACGTAACCGTTAAAAAGTAACAGTCATGTTATATACTTAACCATGTCATTACATGTAAAAATAATATGGACATTTTGTGCAAAGGAACAAACTAATTTGGACAATTTTGAATGTTATAGTTGGAGAAGGAATATATTTAAACAACATGGACGTACCTGTATGGCCAGAGAGGTCCTACGTTTTCTTGCGTCCATTCTGGTCGTTGTATTGACAGGTAAGATTCGTAATGACGTACCTAACACAGGTAGATATACGAGTACAGGTAAGTACAACTACGTATATATCCACAGGTAAGACTTCATAGCGGTGATTTAAGGGCCCTTGGCGAGAGATAATACCACTCCATTGTATACAATTTGTTCATTTAAACTTAAAATCGCTTTCACGTTAATAATGACATAAAATAATACAAGTGAATAGCCTGGCACTTGAAACCGTACACTTGAAATTTGGACACCGGGCTGACCCCTCCCCTTGAAACCTGTGCTGTACGACCGACGCATTGCCACATAGTGTTCTACAAACATCAGAAATACTGGCAGAAGCAGATGGATCTATATTCGGGCAACAATTCGTGGATATATCGAACATTTCTAATAGCATGTATCAGAATGGGCCTTTGACAATCGATCTACTCCACACGTACTCCCGTACGCTACGGTCAAGCGATCGGTTTATCAACTCCCGTTCACAGGTGCTTTACCTATGCGTACATCAGTCGTCCTCACCATACGGGATACCCGGGGTATCGACTTCACCACTCCCACCCCACCCCGACACCCGTTCACTCTACCGGCGCCTATCTCGGCCACCAGCCATATCACCATGCAAACAGGCCAACATTCAAATTTTGAATAGCAGAATTGAACAAGTTAACAATGTACTTACATGAAAATTACAAAAACTCGACATGCTTGACGAGTTAAAAACTAAATTTGAAGTGTTTGAACAACTAAACGAAAATCTAAAACAAGAGATCACCAATACAGCACACGGCTCAGAAACATTCCGGCATTATTAACAAACAGGAAGAACATCGCTTCAATATTGGACAGAGACTTCAAAGTCTCGAACGGAGAAATTTAGAGCTGACGAGGGAGAATCACGATCTACATGAAAGTTTCCTTAAATTGCAAACATATTCTATGAAATATAATTTGATTTTTACCGGGATTCCTATTTTCTTTGTTCCTAAACGATTAAGAAACGTTTTTTAAGTCCCTTGATTGTGTTCCGCTAGAAATGGTGAAAGAAAAAATATCTGATGAGCTGCATATTTTAATTGAAATTTTTGTCTTGCTATATGCAGACGATACACTTTTTTTACGGAAACTCAAGAAGGATTACAAAATGTATTGAAGATTTTTCAAGAATATTGCGATATATGGAAATTGAAAGTACATTGTAAATACTGATAAAACTAAAATTATGATATTCTGCAAGCGGAAAAGTAACCAAAATCATGTCTTCTTTCTCGGAGACGTAATACTTGAGATTGTTGATTGTTTCACATACTGAGGTATTATATTTAACTATAATGGAAATTTCGCTAAAGCGCGAAAAAAACTGATTGATCAAGCTCAAAAATTATTTGAAAACGCTAGAGCAGACGCATCTAAAATTCCGTAAGAGAATTTTAAAAATCAGATCTAGTACTCCTACTTTTATGGTATATGGAGAAATTGGTCGGTTCCCAATGGAAATAAATATCAAACTTAGAATGGCACGTTTCTTGAATAATTTGATCGATACGCGTAATGAAAGTAAACTCAGCAGTATATAGTTGAGATTGGCACTTAATTCACACGACACTGAATCATATTCTTTTAAATGGATTAGTAAAGTTTAAAGAATTTTTGATGAATCTGGTTTTTCATACATTTTTGAAAATAAGATATGCATAAATAATTTGTTCTTTAAAAATCAACTTAAACTAAGACTTCGAGATCAATTCATACAAAATTGGTTTTCCGAAGTTCATAATTCGTCGAGAGGAGAATTCTACTCAATGTTCAAGTGTGAATTCAGTTTTGAAAAATATTTGATAAAATTGTCAGAAAATAATAGACAACCTACAGTTGTATTACCAAACTGCGTACGTGTAAGTTGAAATTTCCCATTGAAACTGAGAGATGGCAGAATATTCAAAAAGTAGATAGGATATGTAATCTTTACCTTGAAAGTATTGGAAATGAATTTCATTTTCTTTTTACTTGTAGTAATGTGGAAGTGAAAAATTTACAGAGAAAATACGTTCCAAATTACTATCGTACAAATCCGAATGAAAGTGAAATGAAAGGGTTTTGTCAATATGCCACAAACAAATTCTGAAAGGATTATCATTTTTTCTTAAGAAATTGAATCCTTTACTTTAAGCTAAAACATGAACATTATACATAAACTTGTGTTTCTAAAGGTCCATAATATTGAAGTAATTATGGTCCATATTATTGATATGTACAAATCAATATGTAAAATAGGTGACTATGTGAGTAATTTGGATACGGAAATGTATACCTATGTGCGTGTGTGTGTATATGTATCTGGGAGGTAGTCATATGTTTGTGTATTTATGTGTGTATGCGCGTATATATGTATGCGTCTGTTTGGTGGTATGCATTGTATGTGTATGGATGTGCATATATATATGTATGTACATTTTATATATATGAGGATGGGTGTATGTATGTTTTGGTGTGTGCATGCGTATGTACACACGCTATGTATATGCAAAGGTCTGGATATATGTGTGGCTATTTACATATATGTATGCATTGCTGTGTCTAATTACGAAATAGTTATTATTTGTTTATCAGTATCTTCATATACATGTATGCACCTGTCCATCCTGTCATAATTTAATATATGAATTCATGTACATGTACCTCATGTTACACATTTTCATGTGTCTGAGTGTTGGAAATAAAATCTGAAATCTGAAATCATGTTTGTAAAAATAATATCCTAAATCAAATGATTAGAGGGGTATCTACTAAAGATACAGCAATATTGTAACTATAGTGAGAGTGTAGATACTCAAAGTTACAGTAATATTGTAAAGTTACTGTAATATTGTAAATATAATGAGAGGGTAGGTACATGTACCTAAAGTTACAGTTATATTGTAAATATGTTGGAAGGGTAGATACCTAACGTTACAGTAAAACTGTAACTATAGTGAGAGTGTAAATAAGTAAAGTGACAGTAATATTGTAAATATGTTGCTATGTTACATGTCAATACGTTAAGTGACAGTTATATTGTAAATATGTTGAGAATGAAGGTATCAAAAGTTACAGTAATGTTGCAATATGTTGGTAGGGTAAATATCTAAAGTTACAGTTATATTTAAAATATAATTAGAGGGTAGATACGTAAAGTAACAGTGATACTGTAATTATAATGATAGGGTAGGTACCCAAAGTAACAAACAAAAACAGTGTTACATTTTTATTTTTTTTAGCGTAGCCAGACCAGGATTCGAACCCTGAACCTCAGATCATTACACTGTCGCGCTAACCGATGTGGATACATGCTGTAGTTAACAGTAAAAATCAACTGATTGCATTTATAAAACGAAATCAAGGGGCGTTTACAGTGTTTGGTATTTTGCCGACAGTTGGTTAAAGACTTTCACAACTGTATCACAGTATCAGCTTGCTCAACCAGTACATTTGTCATTGCATAAAAAGTGTTCGGTCTCTTGACGGTTCCTCGTGGATGGGTAATTGACATGACTTACCAACAGCTGTCTGAAAAATATGCGGAAATATGATTGAATATATATATATATATGAAATTGAATTTGTAAATTACTGTAAACACAGCTCAAGATAAGCTATGACAAGTAATTGTTTTACAGATATGCTTCAACCCGCTCGTGCCAATAAAAAAATAATGGTATCTTGTTGTAAAAATCAGTTAATTCAGATATAAGTATGCAGAAGATATCTTTTAAAATGTAATAAACGGCAGTGTCACTGCGTGAGTCCTCGAACAAAAAATACACAATATAAGTAATGGAGTGAGATTGATAACTCGTTAACATATTATTACCGCAATTGTAGGGAAATCTATCAAGTTCTAAGAAAAATGACATTTCCCACTAAAATGCTTTTTTTTTTTTTTTTTACTAAGGGGCTGTAAAGTTACAGTAATATTGTATATATAATATTATTTTTATTCAATCGAGACCAGTCCGCACTGTATGAGTCAAATGACACGATATTCACCAAAGGATTTTAAACGGATCTTCAGAAAGAAGAAAAATCAAAGAAAAACTGAACTTTGACAAACTGTGGGCGAGTTACCTCCCTTACGAAATGATGGATCCTCAGCAGGATGCGCAACACAAAAACACAGCTTGCACAACAAGAATACAAAGAGAAGTTTCGCCTTGGTCGTAGTCATCAAAAGAAAGGGCGATAACTCGTGTGGCCTTGTCAACCTACAGATGAAACTGACAATTTCAGCACATTCCCGTCTGGTATATCAATACCACACTCATACAAGTCAATAGTTAAAACATCAACCTATAAATAGAGAAAAAAATACTGAAATTATGCTGGTAACAAAACTACGTTCAAGTGTTTTAAAAATCAATTCAGTAACATATTTAATTAGAAAACGTCCGACTAAAGTAATGATCGCCCCTTAAAAACTGTCAAAAGGTGGAACCAGTCTAGGTAAGGCATCAGTACAAACATCCAATTGAATGGACGAGTAAAGTTGGCAGCTTTGCCGTTCTTGATTTCAACACGCATTTCTGTTGTACGTGCCCTCCCATCTCCACTTGGAAGAACTTGTGTGACGTCACATACCGCAAGCAGTTCCTTGCTACTTGTTCGTCCCATAGAAGAACCACACCACCAGAGTGGCGACTCCTCCACACACTGTCCTGCTGTCGAATTACGACGACTCTGTAAAATCTGAAGAAACTCCGATTTCCGACCTCTATATCAACATTTCATCTCAAATCGGAACTCTCACTGCGCCTGGTACACCCGCTTTTCAGTAAAAAAACAGAGTTGCTCAGTGGGTATTGGTTCTCGAATCCGAGGACACTGTTACAAATATACATTTGTAAGTGGGTTTTTTATTGCAGAGATAACGTTAGAAAATTGGTCAACACGGCATTTGTCAGCACAGGGACTTCCTTTAACAGAGAATCTAAGACCCTCCTTGTCACACGTACCAACCGCTCCCATATGCATGTTCATCACATGAGAGAGGCGTGTGGAAAGTTGAAGATGAATGTAGTACCGTCACAGAAACGGTTTAAATCGTGATTCAAGTGAGATGGAACACGCCTAGTCGTCTGAATTTCCATGGTCGACACGTAATCACATGGGTAAGGCATCGTAAACTTTAGAATTATGTTGATGCGATTATCAACGAGAACAAGATATCGTCAATAACTCTTATCTATGTACTCAATACAGCCTAACTGTCGGTATACAATTTGATACACCGCAATTTCCCCAGGTACTGTTTCCGCAATATCTAATGCAATGACAAATGTACGGAGTTCTAGGCCTTTTTCGTTTAAAAGGTCAAACCGGTCGGACCCCAGTTGTTCGTTTATTAAATAAGGTCGGACCTAGTAATCTGATGCAGCTTTCAGACAAGCCTTCACAAAACTTTGTAAGGCCTGCATTAACATTTGCAGGTCCGCCAGGATTTATACCCGAAAATGTTACATTTATAAACAGTCAAACCGGTTGTGCCGCATAAACGAACAGGCCCCTAGTCTAGGTGATACTTTGGATTCTCTGCAGATTAATCTAACTTTAGTGACTCAATTTACTTCAACTGCTTTCAGGTATGCCAAAACAGAACCTGCCTGTTCCGAAGCATCCGAAAAGATGTGCACTTCCTGTGCCAGGGTATAAGCTAGTGAAGTTCTCAATTTCTTTTAGAGATTGAAACTATTCCACTAATTCCTCTTTATGCGTGTAGTTTACTGGCAATAGTCCATCCCTGATGTGCGGATGTGCACGTCCCATGCTAGGGTATTAGCTAGTGAAATTGGGAAGTAAGTACCACTACCAGGAAAAGACAAGGAATTCAAATGCTTTAGAGACTGACGCTATTTTACCCCTTCTTCTTTATAGCGAACTGGAAATAGCCCATCCAAGTCTATAGTTTTTGACATCAAATACCTCATCAGGATCTTTCATGTACACCAACTGAGAGATAAATCGGATAGGGTCGAACAGCCCCTGAAACGTCCTTACTACATTCTTCCTACTATCGAAGTCCGTGGTAGAACGAAGGTGAAATGGTCAAGGTCCTGGTTCCCGTCCAACATATGCTCATCTGTAATGATAATGTCATTTTTAGTTTAAACATATTTTATCGTCGTAAATAAGAACACTTAGGATTGAGCACAAATTTTGCCAACTTAGTAACGCCCTCTCCTTAATACATCATGTTGTATAATACATAATGGACAGCAGTGAATTAACTTTATCCGATCATATAGTAGAAACAGTGAGAGAAGGAAAGCAGGAAGAAGAAGGGCAAAAGATAGGTAGGATCATCCCTAAATACATAAATAATATACAAACACATGTAAATGTTTGAAACAATATTTGATTAACAGTAATCTGACTGACTGGAAATACATCAATCATCACTTTCATAAACTGTGTCCATCACATTCCATCAAGCTGTACTCTATAGATCCACTCGTAACCGTTTAGTGTTCTCAAATCCCTTCCTCCAGATCAGAAATTGCTCGGAAATGTCAAAACCTGCCGGTACCGTCGATATAGACTTGAACCGTTCTTGCAATGTTTGAATTTGCCTCATTATTTAAAACTATATCACCCTTTAGAATTCAGTCTTATGACGTATCTCCTGGATACCATGCTAAATTCTGCAATAAGGAAAGGCGTCGGATGTGGTATTTAGGGCATGTGAAAAAGAAGTGATACGAGTCCTCGCACGTGTGTCCACATTCACATTGTGCTGAAAACGTACGATAAGCTCTAAAAAGATCATAATTGAGAGTACTTGCTCTGCTTCTTAATCTACAATAAAAATATTAAGCCTTTGCGGACCAAAATTGAGAAAGCATGGTTTACATTTAGTTATCACATTATTCAACTTATGTATATTTGATTTGAATGAGTGTAAGGTTTGAGAATGTCTTATGGTTGTATCTAAATTATTCCAAAGATCAACAGTTGAAGGAAAGAAAGAGTTGCGCATAGCTTGGAGTCTAAACCGTTGCCGTCGTACTTGCTGAAAAAATCTTAGATTATAATGAGTCAGATCTCTAATATTTTGAGGTAGGATATTACATAAGTATGAGGGTGGAGTGCCATGATAAATAGTTTAGAGAAGGGGCAGTTTTCTGATTTCTCTTCGTTTTGACAATGGTAGCTATCCAATTTCTGCATATAAAATGTTTTGTTTGTATACATTGGTAATCCTGTGACAATACGGGGCGAATTTGCTTGTAGTTTTTCAAGATTATTTGAATTTAAAACACCACAATTATCCCACTCTTCGCAGCAATACTATAAAAAATTGGTCTAATATATGTTACATGTAATTTCTGTAAGTTATCCCTATTAAGTAAACATTTCAGTTTGCGAAGTGTTGCTATGCATTTTGATACTTTCTTAATAATTTCATATATATGCTTGGGTCATCTGGAACCACTACTTAGTAATTCACCTAGGTGCTTATGCTGATCGGTTATTTCAATAGTGATGTTATTGTAAGTAAACAGGGGTTGAAAGGGAAGATTTGAGAAGGATACTAACATAATTTCCGTCTCCTTAGGGTTGAACGACATGAGCCAATCTTTTGACCATTTTTCTAGAGTTTGTAAAGTCGTTGTTAACCACATCTACAATATCATCTAGAGAGTTTGTGAAGAGTATGATAATGATGTGTCGTCGGCGAAGAGACGAGACAATGATGTGAGTTCAGTAGATTTATCATTTATATAAACGAGGAAAAAGAGGGGCCCTAGAACAGATCCCTGAGGAACACCAGCATTAACATTGTTAAAGGACGAGTTCGAATTATTTATATAGACAGACTGTTTTCTGCATGACAAATAATTAGTTATCCAGCTAAGTATATATATATATACAACCTGTCAGTCCATGCTGTTTCAGTTTGTAAATAAGACCTTCTGCCAACCTCTATCGAAGGCTTTAGAAAAGTCAAAGAAGAAGATGATTTTCTAAGGATAGAAGCATAAAGTGGTAGAGTTCTAAAAGTTGATGAGTGCAAGAGTGATTTGGTAGGAAACCTGATTGTAATTTGTATATAAGATTGTTTTGATTGATGAAGTTATCAATATTTTCAAAGAATAATTCTTTATCACGCTTAATCATGTTATTAACTTTGTTTCTTACTTTCTTGTATTTTAATACATTATGGTCATTGTTTTTTGTTTTATCATTGCCCTTTTTTATCCGTTTCTTATACGTATTTGCTTTCTAATATTATTGTTAAACCACGGTCTGTCATGTTTAAGTATTTTAACCATCTTTGAAGATATACAAGTATATATCGCAGCCATAATACTGGTAGTTAACAAGTCACACATACCATTTACATCTGTTCATGAATCAAATATGAACAGATTCCAAAACTTTTAAAGATTTCTACAAATCCTTTTTAGTAAAGGCACACTTTGCCTTTTTATTATCAGAGACAAATTTATGAAGGTGAACATTCCGTCCAAAAGCAAATGCCTTCTGCACCACGTCTATGGCCCTCAAAGTGTTCTGAAATGAAGACAATCATCGACGTATTGATTCTTTTGTGCAAACTCTGTCACATCCAAACCATGTATCTCTTCTACAGTTTCTGTGCTTTTACGAAGGTCATAAGTGGTGCAACCAAAAGCCGTAGTAATATTTGAGAATCATGCCTTCGAGACAAAACAAACGTGGAAGAATGATTTTGAATGGTGTTAGCTTCGCAAACATCTTCAGCATGAATCTTCGGAGTGGTTCAGTGGTTACACCAACAGGAACATATGTTGCTGCCATATGAATACATTTCTGTAGAATTCGTCCTCGATACTCCAGGGGTTACGCACACAAACATTCGCTGTATCATTGTAATCTGTCATAGTAAAATCGAACGCTCAGTGTGCTCCGCCTTGTGGATTTGAAGTGCATCAAAAGAATTCCACTGTCGCGAAATGTTAAAATTGACTGGTTTTGCAGTCAGGTGTTGCTCCTCTATAATCTTCAAAGGACAGGTAACAGCGATTGGTCAGGGTTTTTGTTTTACCCTAGACCAATAAAATAGCTTGCTACCAGCCTTACTAATTATCACTTTCACTGTGAAATATTCCAGGGATGCAAAGAGCGAAAGTTAGCGTAACCCATGGAGTATCAAGGGTGGTAGAAACAGGCTGTTTGGGTTCAACCAATGTAGGTGGAAACTACTGAGAATCGATAGCTGTAGTAGAAGGCTGCTTTAGCAGAACGAGTGGTGGAGTCTGCTTGTGGATTTCGTTATCCTCGAGGTTTGCCGTAACCTCGCAAACTGTTTTCCTGCCTTCTCTGTACGTCTATAACCAATTTCAGTCTGTGTTACTTCAGGGAAACGATCTTATTGATTTGGTTGACTATCAATGTTTGGTATACTAGGAGCCCGTTCAGAACTACATGTACTTATATGTAAAAATTGGTTTGGTTTATTTGTGCATTACCTCCAATTAAAAGGTATAGTTATTTAAGGACGAGATCTTAGATGGTGGAAGAAACACAGTGAGACCGGAGAAAAACAATCGACATGTAGCCACTACCTGGCGACTGCCGAACATAGGCTTCGAGTCTGCGCCCCATTGGTGGAGGGCTAGTGTTCACAGACAGTGAGTTGGCTTAATCATCTGGCCACCACGACCCCATATCTAAAGCTGATGTGTGCAGTGATATGCAAGTGATAAAATTTATGTTGAACTGACTTTTTGGATTCAAGATGGCTGCCCTGACCCGTGATTGGATGATACATTAATGACCGTAAGGTCAGTTATACTGGACTGATTTGAATGTCATCATTTGTGATGCTCCATTTACATTTACTGGGGTAGTTGGGGGAGTGGGGCATTGGATTTTACTGTCATCACTTGAAATACATTTCAATACACATTTTTCGATTTAGACGGTTGTCATGGAAATTCAGAGGTATGAGTTAACATTTGAAATACAATTCTAGCTTTTTACATTAACGTTACAATTACCATGACCGATGATGCTGTTGATAAGCGCCATATTTCAATATTGAAAGGTCTGGGGATCACATTCACCTTGGCAGAATTTTTTAATGGAAATTACAATTTCTTTTCTTTTATAAATTACTCTTTGTTACAGTAAATGAACATTGCAGCAAGACACTCCAAATAAGAAAAAGGCCAAACAAATTGAAAATCCTTTTTTTGTTGGAGATACAAGATAGTGAATATGTGCTTGGACTCATTTAAGTTTATTCTTTATTCTTGAAAATGCATTTACATTAGTGCCAATAGTTTTGTTTTATTTACTGGGTAGTATAAATTTGAATGTGAAACATCAAATATGACAAAAAAATAGAAATACAAACAATGCGTTTCTTGTAGAATTTATTATCAACAACAAAAAACCTTTGAAGAAACATGCAATAATAGTATTTGAAAGAAATTGAACTAAAAAAACTGAAGTAATGCTAAAAAGCATCTAGCTAGTGACTGATTTTACTGATGAACGACAAATTATTTGTATATAAAAGTATCTTCCATTGTATAACCATATGATCATAAAAACCTTAATAGCATCTTAATGCTGCATGTATTACAGGTAGAAAACACCGACTTCCACAACAAATTATGCCTATATTTATGTTTTTATGCTTTAAATATAAATAAATTTGATCATCTTGGTGAACACATACAAAAGCTACGTTTTTTTAAGGATCCCCGTACCAATGTCAACAACAGAAACTATAAATTACAAAACTTTTTTTTATGACTCAACGATATTCGGAATGAGATTCCTCAGTTTGGTATGAATCATTAATGCGAAGTTTTTGAACACAAAAAAAAATCAATTGCTGTTTGTGTTCAAAACAAACTCAAAGTTCAAATGGGACTTATGGGGTTAATGGGCTAACTTAAAAAATAAAATAAAAAAAATGCGTTTATAGCGATCCAATCGGTCGGATCAGTTGGACCAAGATTGTTCGTTTATGAAATAACTTCTGACCTAGAAATCTGATGCTGCTTTCAGGCGAGCCTTTGCATAAACATTCACATGTCCATCAGAAATTATACCAAAAAATGTTACATTTAAAAACAGACAAACCGGTCGTTCTGCTTAAACAACCTGGCCCCTGGTCAATAATAGTTATCTTGCTCAGTCCTACGACACTTATATTCGAAACGAAAAAAAACCTGGAGGTAACTGTATGTAGGAAAAATTACTGTGGAACTCTCTAGTGTTTTGCCTATGTTGGGACAGGGATCCTTAATCCAGACGATTGACATACTTTTTGTAAGATATTTACAACAGATAATCTCAAACTATGTGGTTTTGAATCTCAAATTATGTGGTTAAAATCTGTATTTTTTCATGGGAGACAAATGCAAGTTTTAAAATATATACATGAACTTGTTTCCATACCAATTGACTTTATTAAAAATGTCAATAAAATATATACAAATTCAAACCAATCCTTATAAAGAAAGAAATTCTAAACATATCCGGTATCTAAAATAGATTTTTTTTTTTTTACACAGTAAATTTGATAAGCTTATTACAGAACAGAGGAATACCGGGTATAGAGGCAATGTAATTAAAAAACAAACGCCCGAAAAATAAAACGCAAGTATGGCAAACAAAACAGTCATTTTAGGATACATCAAAACGGTTTAAACAAAGCCTGACACCATTGTTAACTCTGAGAAAAAAAAATAAAAAATGTGGATATCATTTTTCTTATCTTCCCTGACAATTTATTTTCTTCTTACAAAGTTTTTTTTACTATCTATTGATAATATTTATATCTTACAATCAGATCCAACTGACGTTTGTGTGTGCCCATATACACTGGACCAAACTGTCGTCATTACATTTGTACTGATGAGTACTACGATATACATGTATATCGAAATCTACATACATGTCGTAGGAGTGTTCTGAGAGATTGCATTTCAGTCGTGTTAATGTAGCCCTATGGTTTACTCATAGCCAAAAGAAAAGCTTACACAAAATCTATCGGTATGCCAATATTTGCTCGTGAATATTTCCCGCTACATAGTATTTATTGAAACGACTGAAAATTTCCCGCTACATAGTATTGCAACGACTGAAAATTTCCTGCTACAAAGTATTGCCATGTTTACAAATTTCCTGCTACAAAGTACAGTCATGACTGAAAATTTCCCGCTACATAGTACTGCAACGACTGAAAATTATACATATGGTTACATTGTTTTCACCCACTTAACCAGATGGCTAATTGACATAGTGAGACAAGAACATGGTGATCATGATTAGAAGTAAAACAAAGACCACTGATCAGGCAGAAAAAAGCCCCACTGAACTACATGTAGTACCGTCATGCTTAGCTATTCATCCCTACATTTTTAAAATGGACTTGCCCAGGCTTTGATTTGGTAAAGTTCAAATGGTACTTAAGGGTTGAATGGGTTAATTCTTTCACCCCTTCATATCTAAAATGAACTTGCCAAATTTTTGAAGGGGTGAATAGGTTAATACAGTTGTACACCAGTCAAAACTAGGATACCTATATGGTATCTGGTTATTTTCAAAGTTTTGGTTTGGTTTGTTTGGAGATTTATGCCTTGCAACAGCAAAGGTCATATGAAGAAAATTATTTAATAAAAATTCCTAATTGAGTTAAAAATAAAAAAACTAGTGTATAAAGGAAATTTTAATTCTGTTTTCTGCATTTTGTGGTCTACGATAATAGTAAGTGTGGTCTCCCCTGCACTGCTATTCATATAAATAGCAGTCAAAACCCAAAACAGAACGAAAATTATTTGAAAATTTGTTCACTATTGATAAAATGTGACATAAAAAAAATCAATTCATTTCTCAAAAAGAAAAGAAATAATTTGTTAAGACATTGTCCAAGAACTGTCTAACACTTACCATCTTAGAGTAAAAGATTACTTTTCTAAACACGCAAAAACATTAACAATAACATGTTTCCTGTGAATATTCCGGGACTATCCCATTGGTATTCAAGTGGATTTTTTTTCTTTGTTTGCAAGCAAGTGCCTGGTGTATACAAACAAAAAATAAAACATTATATAATTCATGTATTGAATCATTCAGAAAATCAATTAACAATTAAATGTCAGACAAATACTAGTTACCAATCTTTTTATGCAAGGTTCAGTGCTGTTTCTGAAGGTACACCTGAGCATTTCGTTTCACTATACAGGGACCCATGCACTAGTACTCAATTAGATACTTACCCCTCCATAATATGAGTCGTTTAAACCTACTGTAAAAGTGGAAATTGTCACGGTGTGGAAATGTTTGCATCTTTCGCGTTGAGCAAACTCAACACAAAAATACTCACGTGCGAATAATTATTTATAGATTAATAAATTTTAAATAGATATAAAATGTATAGTTTTCAGAACCATTGCCAATATTTAAATTTCTACACCACGATCAGTGTGACAAAAATTCAGAACG
This sequence comes from Mizuhopecten yessoensis, assembly GCF_002113885.1. Classification (NCBI taxonomy): domain Eukaryota; kingdom Metazoa; phylum Mollusca; class Bivalvia; order Pectinida; family Pectinidae; genus Mizuhopecten; species Mizuhopecten yessoensis. The sequence continues at coordinate 1,239,520 of NW_018480073.1, read as the reverse complement.
TAAACTTTTCCTCTTTTACAGTATTACCTGGGCAATCTACTGGAGCAGGTTCTAGCTCTCTGGTAATATTTGAACAAAATACTATAATACACAGTGAACTACGACACGCATTAAAACCACCACCTGGGACTTAAACCAGACACATCTAAAGCTCTGTTTTAAATTCACAATACTGATGCATTCATGCGATACAAATATTGATTTCAAATTCATCTTGGCAAGCAACACTGTAAAGTATTAATTAATTAAACTAGTCTTAAAAACATGAAGGAAATAATGATAAAAAAAAACTGAAAAATAAATAAATGAAAAAAAACCCCTGTTTCTACATTGTGAAAAACATTGACATTATTTTATGAAAAGTAAAGTTTTGTTGTTGATATGTAAAAGAGTAAATGGATATTGACATTAACAGATCTAACTAAATTATAACTCATTTTTACAATTTCAAAAAGTTTTCAAGCTGATTGATAATAAACAAAACAACTCAAACTGTTACAGTCACGGTAACTTCTCTGACTTGTTTGAGAAATGTTACTGGTCAAATATTCAAAACATCTTTTCACAAAAAACATATCTTCTGCATTGAAATGTCCAACAAGAATCTTTTCAAATTATACACATATATACATGTACAGCGATATCCTGAACTATCTTGCAAATTGAACACTGTTGTAGATAAAAAAAATATCTCCCTCTTACCTGTGTATGCGAGATTAGTTCTTATCATACAATAGCTGTCATATATATATTACTGTTAAAATAAAACATATTCTTCAACAATTCTGAAAATGTTTTTGGCACATCATATTTGCTAAGAAGAATAGCATGTGAGAGAAACAGACTTTCCAGAGTGAATGTTCAACCTTTTAAACTTTCTTTATGTTGAATTAAGAACCGTACCTCAGCATTGTTTAGCCTGAAAGTTTACATATTTTAAATTTCTCCAAAAATGCATAGGAAGCTTTTAAACAGTGTTTCTTTAGGGGTCCCTGTCCCAATAACAGGCAAAACACTGGAGATTGCAATTGTAGTTGTTCTTGTAAATGCAGTTACTTCTTTTTAATTTCATTGTGCATATTCTGAAGCATGATTTGGCCAAGCTGCTACCATTGATCACCAGTTAGCTCAGTTGGTTTTTCGTGAAAGTACCACAAGGTTGTAATGGTTTCTTTCCGATAATCATTTATCAAAGCTATAGGTATGCCCAAGAATTAGATTTTTAAACATTGGAACTGTGAAATTAGTCAAACCTGCTCAGGTGATCACCTTTAAGAATAATAATATTATAATAATTTGAGGTTCTTAAATACCGCTTTATCACAACCTAATTCGTAGGTCCTCTCAAAGCGGTTTACAAACTATTATCCGCAGTTATAGGGCCTTTGCAACCAGCCAATATCTTTCTCAACTCCCTCAGGGGAGCATGCAGTCGTTGCTGCCATTTCGGTGATCACTGCTATCATTCTATAATTCTAGCACTGCCCAACCATATACTCATTTACAGCTCAGTAGAATGGAACAATCATTTAAAGTATCTTGCTCAAAGATACAACACAGTGCTGTACCGTGACTCAAACCAGCAAAGTACACATTTGATGAGCAAGATCATGAAACAGTCTTAGATTTAAGTCAAATTTTTTAAAATTTTGATAATACATATTATTTCTCTGAAAACTTGCTCTACATTTGGTGATATATAGGTCATCTATATCAGTATGTACATATAAAAAAAAAAAATGAAATTCCAAAATTAAACACCATTAAAATTTGGACTAGAGTCCAATTTTGTTCATGTGCCCAGAGTCAGAAAGAAGTCCATATACAAGGTTGTGTACTGAAACTTCAAGCTGGGAAGAAAGTGTGCAAAACATAGCGAAAGGCCACAAAAATAATAAGATAGTACATCATTTTCGAGATGCCTTTTTTCTCCTGATTCGACCGGGTTTTAGATATGCATGTCATGTGATAGGGGGCTTATGCACTCCTGTAAACAGCAATAATTTGACAGCAGTTAAAACAATGCGCAAAAACACTGGTAAGCAGTTCCACTTACGTATCAGACGTTTAACTTCTAGTTAGTAAATATCCCTTTAATGAAGGAAGGGAAATTTCGGTCATTTCCATCATAATTAATTTACCAATCTTGAACTCTAACAAATTTGGCTTACTTATGAGCTACCTTCATAGTGGAAGTGTACATGCACGCCTTACTGTACCACATGACCACCAAGTCACATGACTTTTGTTCCGGAAACGTGTAGTTCGGAAACGACATATAAATTTGAGATACAATATATTACACTAAAAGATTTTGTTTCTGCTTTAGGCCTCCAGAGAAAATTCCAGGACATTTCTTCCTTATGAAAATAAACATTCAAAGCTCCAACCCAACAAAGTTTGAGTAAAAAAATGAATTATGTAAAAATGAGAATGAATGATATGGACAAATGGCCGTCACATGGATGACAACTATACAATTTGGTATCTGTAAATGCTGATGAGTGACACATGGGTCAAAGGTCATGTATAAAAGCTTAGAAATATAAACAAATCATTCCATAAATACAATTTCATTAAGACGAATCAGAAAGAGCAACAGATCTCGATATTCCATGTGTGAAAGCCTTGTTAAATCAATGCACATTTCCTCCGGAATTTTAAATAACTTCCACCTTTGCCTTTGTGTGACGAAACAGCAATCTTTCTTTCACTTATTTTTCCTGTTAATGAAGGCTGTTGACCATAATTAAATCCCTTCTGACATCCCATAATTCCATTCATCACAAGCACAGGAAACAATCGTCATCAAGCTCTGGCCAGGAACATTCCAAAATAACTTTTACACAAATTTATTTTTATGATCTTTGAAAATGACAAAGGCATATTCAAGACCTTGATTTTTATACCTAAATTTTACAACAGCCTGTTTCTACATAAATTGGATAAAAATACAGCATAAATCTTATTGAAATTAGGAAGATATTCCTCATGTTTTCATCATTTTTGGAAAATAAAGATTTTTTTTGCTAGGGAAAGCAGTATTGTATTTGGTTGTAAAACTAGGAAAGAATCAGTGTAAGGCCAATTTATTTCTGTAGTGTTTCTATAAAAAAATATTTGTTTTGAGTTTAAAATATTTATATATAAGCAATGTTTTTATGTTTTTTTCAACTTAGTTAACTATGATTCTTACTATTTTAATCTTCACAAGCCTCCGGTATTTCCAGAGTTACCGCCCTTGAAAAGTTACGGAGCCATGGACTGATGACTAGACTTTTCGTTGACCTATTTTCCTGTTGCTAAGCAGCACACGATGAATCCTCTGACGATTTCTCAGTCTGAAAACCTGAACACACACTGAAGTCTGTGGAACAGCAAGATTATCATTCTACACATATACATATATCTCATTTCAAGCAAACATGTTGCTAAGGCAGAGCGTTGAGCCACGTGTCTCTTCCAGTTTATCATCTACAAGCATTCATTCCACACCTTGCCCTTAGAGACTGTGCTGATTGGTCAAAAGTTGGCTATGTCCCTTGACCCTGCCCACTGGCCCCAGGCGGTTCCTTTTGTGGGGGTTTTGTTTTACTGTCGGAAGAATCTGCCAAAAAAAATAGAAAAAGTTTTATTAAGAGGCCCAATGGAATTAACAGTCACTCGAGTCTTAATAGGAGCTAAATTAGCTGCTATTGGAATAAACAAAATACATCATTAAACCTTTATAACAGCATGTCTGATTGGATTATACTGATCACATTGCTCTCTAAAAATATGCCAATAGGTGGCGCTATTGGTGGTATTTGCATGTATAAATGGGCTAGGTTGTTATCTATACGTGTCATTCAGGCGACACAGGTTGAGGTATTTATTATTGAGAGAAATAGGTTAGGAGATATATGATTGAGTGTTAGAGGTATCTTATTAGGGCTTTTCACCATCTGGTGCAAAGCCTAATTGGAATTGTAACGTTTCTTCTTCTTATTATTATTATTCTTCTGGGTAATTTTGTGGAGTCTTAATCTCTTGAACGGTAGCAGATATGATCATTGTCTATATAGTACAATATAGACCAAAGTATAAAGGTGTAAAGTCCAATATGGCTGCCATGACGTAATACCTCAAAACCTTTAAAATTGCCATAACTCAAAAACTGTTGATTTTACAGCTTTCATGCTATAATATCATTTGTAGATTATCTTTGGGGCTAACTTTTTCTTATGACATGTTAATACAAAAAAGGTCAAATAAAAATCCTCGTTATCGGGGGTCAATTTTTTCGGAAATTTCTTTAAAAAATAGAGACGAATAATTATTCCATCCTGATGAATTTGGTGTATTCAGTTTTTCTGTTAAACTAACTGTTAACATCTCACGCCATTTTGAATATTTCCTCTGATCTTATAAAGGTTTCCTTGGAAGTCCCACCTAACTTGTTAACATTTTTGACTTTTTATAAAAAAACTAAATGGCCGCCATGACGTCATATCTGTTTTTACCTTAAATGTAATAACTCATTAATTGCTGAAGGTATTAAGTTCATCATTAAATATGTTTTGTAAATAAAAAAAATAACTTTTGTTTTACTCAGGAAATATTTTTGTGTCTAAAGTCAACTTTCGGTTTTCGGTAGGGGTCAAATTTCAAATGCACTATATTGGGCAACAAACTTTAAAAATCTTCTTCTTAGGTTCCACGAGGTCTAGAGTCTTGATATTTGATTTAAGATGCTGAGATGTTCAGCTTTCAGGTTTACAACACTTATCACTTATTGACCTTAATCAACCAATATGGTCACAAAGGTCAAATGTATATATAAAAAAAAAAAAATTTAATCAAGAATATTTCGAAAGTTTTCTGATATTTTTACTTAATATTCAGGTATGATTTGGACGACAACAATGTGCATATATTTTGCAGGAAATATCTTAAGTTGACCAAGTCAAGTTTCGAGTTATTTAGAGGTCAAATTTCATGTATTCTATTTCAGAGTAACAACTTAAACAAGAGGCCCATGGGCCTAAACGGTCACCTGAGTCTACAGTATTTATTTTTGTTGTTGAAATATGTACCAATTTGAGTAAAAAATAGTATAATGTTAACTTAACTTTGTCAGGACCATGAGCTGATCATTCCTAGACCAATTTTAAGTGAGATCGGCCTATTAGAACTTAGTAGCAAAATAGC
>NW_018480073.1:1227262-1233053 GCF_002113885.1 Mizuhopecten yessoensis | reverse complement strand
GACGACGGACGAAAACGGATAGCAATAGGTCACTTGAGCTAAAGCTCAGGTGACCTAAAAACTTCTTCTAAAGTTCTACAAGGTCTAGAGTCTTGATATTTGATACATAACATAGTTAGGTAATTGGCTATCAACTTTGTAAAAATTATTGACCTTCATCGACTTTCAAAGGTCACAGAGGTCATATATGTAAAAATATTCAAACCACTTTTTTCTGAATAACCAATAATCTCAGGGTAACGATGTTTGGCAAGTATGGTTGAATGAAAGACTTTAAAAGTTTGTGCAAATGAATGACCTTGACCTTCTCTAAATATAATTTAAAAAGAGTTATTGGTAAAAACCGTTTTCAATTTTGTGCAATTTTGCTGTTTTCTCAGTACTTTGATTTATATTTAGACACACAAAAAAATCAAAATTATATTGAACAATTTTTTTTTATGTTACCAAGAAGCAAAGTATAACATTTTTGAAGCAGAATCACAGTGGAAAGATGGGTTGTAGGTCATAGGGGTCGAAAGTGTTGTTCTTATTATGAGGGCTTTTCCGCATCAGATTCATGAGATTTTGGTGCCCTAATCCTTTGATTGGTAGCATGACATGTTCAAAGACTTTCAAGTATATTGAAGGCCATGATTTAGAGATGTTGTTGCATCATTTTCAAGTATGACAAAAATCCAATATGGCTGCCATGACGTCATTTTTAAAAATCTTAAAACCGCCATAACTAAAAAAACTGTTGATTATAAACATTAATGCATTATACCATTTGCAAATATTTCTTGGGGCTAGCTTTTCCTCATTACATATTCTAGAAAAAATGTCAAATTAAAATCCTCCCTGTCGGGTCATAGTTCATCATTTTTTCAGCTTTTTCATTTTTAAATTATTTAAAAAAAATCTTTTTGCAGTCGATGCAAAATTCCATCCCAATGAATCAGCTTTTTTCAGTTTTTGCTGTAAATTTAACGTTAACGTCCTACGCTATTTTGAATATTTCCTTTGATCTCAAAATCTTACCACCGAGAAACATTCCTAACTTGAGCAAGTCTAATACACGCTGGTAATACTACATCAATTACTACGCACTCTCAATCTTAAAAGTATGGATAGTTTACATCTCTACTGCAGTGGGCATCGTCAGCCTTTCTGTGGCATGGCAAACCGAACCGATATAGACAAAATGCTAGTTTCAATTCATCATCCTGATGTACATAGTTGAAGGACTATATGAATTTTACGAACTACCTTCGTATACAACACCGCCCATTGGCTGCCTATATTAATCCATTCTTTCTCTGACGTCATTTTTGCACTCTGAGATTCCCCCACTAAAAGTGACTCAGTCAGCTACTGTAGACTTGCACAAGTTCATGCCTGATACTTGTTATAACTGAGAATTTTTATTGACTACTAACACTGCACATTTTCTTTCTCAAAGTCGCAGCTAAGGAAAATTTCAGAACTATCTATTAAGTGTCAGAAGCAAAAGACCACAATCGAACCCAAATCAGTCCTAACAGTGAAAAGCCGGTCAAATTGTTAGCCTACCATTTCAAGTTGTGTTATTGTGTTTATTAATTGTGGTGATTATGAATAAACATTAGTCAGTGCCTATATTGCTGGGAAATAGTTTTTGTATTCGTGTTTTTTATTCTATTGAATAAAAATTGGAAAAACCAGAGTGAATTAAGTGGGACAAGGATCCTTAAAAAACATTGTGTCTATTTATAGGGACACCTGATTATCAGTTAAACAAGTTTTTTATCTATTAGATTGCAGTGACGTAAGAGGCCGATGATCTAACCCAGGATGACAACTGCGGGTTCTGGTCCCTGGTGGTAGACGGTTATTTATGTGATAACCTATATAACAATACGTGTATAGTGTCTGCAGTCATTATAAGCTCCACTGCCGTTTTCTATAAATAGCCTTAGTCTGATATCACCTGTGGATCTATAATCAGCCCGCCAATGTGAGTCTTGTCAATAAGATGTAATAAAATCTCGATATAATGCCTGTAAAACCTTGATATAGTGCCCTTTGTTCAATTTGCCACCTCATTTAATTCCCGCCAACACCTTTCAAGATCCCTTCTTTTCTTTTTTCTGAAGAATTCCTTTATAAGTTTACCTCATTTTATTGCCAAGTCAGCCCCTTGAAAATGCCAAAATTTCTCTGGACAAATGGTGGCAGTATAACAAGGTTTTACTTCATATTTTCATTTGAAACATACAAATTATACAGTCAAGTGATTCTTGATAGTTATAGTGATAATAGGTGTCATTCAGATTGAGACCACTATGGGTGAAGAAACAAATTTTTAATGTTTCGTAATGTAGTGATTTTATTGTTAAATCAACCTGTATAATTTAAGAGACCACTCGCAACAGACTAGGTTAAAACTGACTTAAAAACTGCAGAAAACTATTATTTTCAAACATAGTATTGGAATAATGGTAGAGAGATAAGCTGAGAAAACATTACTCCTTGGGTTGTAGGTTTCTCTGTCACACCCTCAAGGTATGGGATGATTCTATTATAATAATGTCAGACAGCTGGCCCAAACTTGCCACTGTCATGGGTGTCGAGTGATGACAATGATGTCATTTCAATTATAACATCATAATTATATTGCTGAAGAAAGCTGGCAGATATTGGCTGTTGGCTGTTCCATTTACTGAAAACCTACCCCAAATTTGGAGAAGAAATAGGAATTCGTAAATTGAAATAAGAGCGAAAATCTGAAAATTATAGGTTAAGTATTGAACAGCATGCTGTTCAGAGTAAATGTTATAGTCGTATAATTCCGAACGGGCTTACAGACAAATGCTAATAATGCACCAACATGCTAAACGATTTGTTTAATATTTACATTAATTCCGACTTAATTTGTTATCACACTACAGAAGCATTTGGTAATCTGTTGAGTAGAATGCATGCCATTTACATTGTGATGTCTGATGATTGTGACCAGCCAGTATTTGTAATTAATAAAAGGCCTTTTTTTTTTTAAATTTTTAAATTTTTAAGGATCCCTGTTCCACTGTATGCTTATTGCAAAATATGTATGCTATACATAGTCTGCAGGATATTTACTTTGTCGTTAATCTACTCTAAAGAGCCAAAGTGATTCTGGGCTAATATGTTTTTTGTTGATTAATGATAAATATCTGACAGGGCCAAAGTTTTCTGGTAAACAATTTCCTGTATATCCTCCAATACTACACGTAACTTGTCCACGACGTTGGGGGATATCCGACTAGACGAACCTCTTCCTGTTAATACAGGTACCGGTACTTGACATTCATTAAACCATTAAATACAGTTAAGGATCCTTGTGCCACTTAATTTGGTTTTACAGTAGCCTCTCCTAAATTAAAATTTGGATAAAACTGTAGCACAGTTGGGCTTGGATAATTCCGTTGACCAATTAACTCAGTCAATTAAGTAATGGAAAAACAATCTGAGCTTTAAGATAAGAAGCTCAAACCAACTTTCGTGTAACTCACTTGAATCATGTCAAACGATCAAAAAATGAAATGCAAACATTGAAAACAGTATTTGGCTTTAAGTTTCTTCAAAATTTGTCCCCCATATTAATGACAATATTAGATTTTATTATTATTTTATAAACAGAACAAGGAATTATAGGCTTATGGGCACAAAATCCATGCTTGAGCATGAGAACGGTTTCATGAACACAGGCCCAGGCCTATAGCCCCACTGAATGTTAACCCTTTAAACACTGTAGACCATAATGGACTCATCCAGATCAATGCATGGTAGAGTCTACTAAAGTTACATAGGGGTGAAAGGGTTAACAATCAGAACACTGTTGCTGATTATATTTTTTGTTTATTTCATCGTCATTATTTTTCACGGATGTCTTGCAAAGAATGGATTTCTTTTCAAAAATGATTTATTAAAAGTTATAGACATGTTGAAAAAAAAAATCACTGCGTCGTTATAGTTTCCGGCAGTGTGGTACGAGCATCTGTACTTGTGTCAAGTTTACACAAGTATCATTGTATATGACCATTGATACAAGTACATGACAGAATTTCACAAGGGCTCTTTAAGTGGAAATTATGAATTTCGTAGAACTATTAGTTCATACATTGTACTTCAGCTACAATTTTTTGTAACTATATAACCTCTCAATTTTCCTTTTTTCCCGGAACTATCTTAAAACATCTCTAATTTTGTCAACATACTTACTACTTGATTTAAGAAAAAAAAAAATCATATAAAATCTGATTCTTTCTGCTTAAAACCATAATGACTCCTCAAAAGTACAATCTGTGTAATCAAGATATTACTCCAGGGACCAAAATATTCGTTCGGTCTAGTATACACAGAGTCTATTCTGTTATAATGAACTCATTCACCCCTGAAGACGGTTTTGAACTCTTCCAATTTTAGAGGTTGGAATGGTTCATTATGAAATTTCAGGGGTGAATGAGTTACGGTAAGTCAACATTTTGACTTTCTATAGTTTTAAGGATCCCTGTCCAACGGCAATGTATTTTTTCCCTTTATACAGAAACGTTCCCTTAATTTCACTGCGGATATTGTAACTGTAGCAGAGTTCGGTCAGAGGTTTTCCGTTACATATACACAGGTTATCAGCCTAATCCAGGTTCTGTAAGATTTATATATACAGTACTAGTGGAAACCAGGTTAAATAGGTTTAATTTTTTTCTTTGCACCCGTGATTTTATTTTGTGTTTTTGTATCTTGCTCAATTCCTGCTACTTAAATCTACTATCTTTTTTTTCACTTTGAGTTGAGAAGTTTGTATATATAATGATGCTGTGGTATATCGTTTTTTTTGGTTACCGTCGACAGAGTATAGCCACTAATTCTATGATACATATGCAGAACTGTTTCCTCAGACAGCGTGTGTATTGTGTTAGCAGGAATGCTGTGCTGTGCATAACCATGTCAACAAAATTTATTCTGTTGTGTAACACTGATGTTATCAGCGATGAATGAAAAACTCCGCCTGGTAGTATTTCTAGATGTATATATACATAACCTGGATTTTGTAAGAAGAAATCTGCATTCTACATTCTGTTGCGATAACAGTTATAGTGTTAGTTTACTCCGCTCCCCAACCCCACTTGTCTGGGACATATCCGAAACCTAAACACAGCTATTATAGACAAACACCCTAATTTCTGGAATGTTCTATTGCTTAAAATAGGGGTGTCTGCTTATTTGTGGTATTTTTACATGTTAATGCCATGCATATTTTTTTCAATAATCAATGGACATATATATATATTAACAGTATATTTATTCAGCAAAAAGCCCATGGGGCCAGCACGTCAACTTTGACTTAAAAGTAATTAGGGGTGGGCTTTAATATTGCAGGACATTATAACCCATTCACCCCTGAAGACACATTTGAACTCTTCCCATTCAAAGGTTGGAACAGTTCATTGTAAAATTTCAGGGTAGAATGAGTTAAAACTGCATGTGTTACTTTGTCTTTGGCATGGGTGGGCTTATTAACAGACATGGGCCTATTCCTGGATAAATACGGTAATACAATGAAGCAATATCTCATTACATTTCGATATATTTAACCACTGATTTCAATAATGGTAAAACATTTGGTGGAGTATAAATGTCATGGTTTTCATCATACTCTGACCTTTGTTCTTCACCAATCTAAGTCAGATGACAGAGTGGTGTGAATATTCAGTTCACTGGCACAGCTTTATGGGTTTACAGTGAGTTTTTTTGTTTTTTTTTTAAATATTTTATTTGGAAAAACGGGGGG
>NW_018480073.1:1138266-1227171 GCF_002113885.1 Mizuhopecten yessoensis | reverse complement strand
ATTAATCATATAACAACTCAAAATACATGAAATGGGAATTTAACTTTTATTTAAGCCTATAAACTGGCTAGTCATAATCAATAATCATTTCTGTCCTTCCGACATTTAAGTTGTATTTTCAAGATAACTTGGCCAATCATTAGGAATTCATTTGAATTTATGCATGAATATTTTTAAATTCCATATTGGAATTTTTTTGAGGGGCAAATTGGTAATGGGTCCTTTATAAGGACCTAAAAAGTACCCTATTATTAGCCATGCAGAGAGTCTAAATTTCAGTACGTTGTCCCTTTTGACATCATTAACAAGTGATCATGACAGATAGTATAACAAATCTGATCTCCTAGCTTCCCCTATAGATAGCATTTCGGAAGGATTTGGACAGATTTTGATCTAGAGTACAAAAACGAAACAGTTATAGCTATAATAGACGCTGAAACACATCTGACACTAACAAAACATGACAATTGCTTCCAGAAATAAAGATCACAGACAGTGGTTACCATGGCAACTGAGTTTGTCCATGTCAAATGTGATTGGTGCCGTGGAGACGGAATTATTTTGTTCATCCTGTATGTCTGCCATGGCGTTACGTCGTCCTGTACGTCCGGTGTTTACAAACTCCTCAAGGTGGCTCATTTCAACTTCTGTCATCGTCTCAGCTGCCGCCGGACTCTGCGGAAAACAAGGGCAACAATGTCTGATGACAAAATTTCAAACAATTTAATACTCTTTATTATACACATGTTAAACATGTCTATTATATTCAGTAAAATTTCCAACTGAATGTCACTAAACGCAGGTGCAGTGACAACTTAACCTTTTCACCACTGTAGACCATAATGGACTCATCTCTAGATCAATGAATGTGAAAGTCTACTAAAGTTGCATAGGGGTGAAAGGGTTAACTGTTAAACATTATTATAAAATCTTTTTTATAATTTTGAGCACACAAAATCTCACCCATCGAAATTTCCTGAAAGGTATGGCAAGTATGTGAAATACTTAAAATTTTGCAAGATATTTTGGATGTGGTATATATGAAGCAGACATATCATGGTACAGCTATTATATCGATAAAGTGTCAGTCAATGGGCTGTATAATTAAATACAAGTATTAACATATTGGCTGTAAGAATGTGTAGTCTGGAGAGAGATCATATTGCACACGAGAGGTATGTGGTGTGCCTTGTAAAACACAACACTTTGAGAGAGGAAGGTCCGCAGGGTTGTAAGATTACTCCCGGCAATAAACTAGACATATACTTCCTCGTTTTATAGCTCTTGGATAACCTAGATGATAGACTGAAGTGGAGGCTACAAAAGTAATTCCTACAGTGATGATTTTTGAGGTTCATTTTGTCATTCTAAGTATTTTAAAATGAGAACAAGAGGCTCAAAGGGCCTGTTTTACTCGCCTGTTATGTATGACTATAAGACTCTTTCATATCTAGGGGTGTATAGGATAGGGAAATTCCAATGGAGGGATTTAAAAATTTGATAAAACCCGAGGCTGTGCCAAGAATTTCTCCATCCTACACCTTTTGGCATGAAGGGGTAGTTTACTACCAGAATAAGCTCAGAAATCATGAAAATGCGTTTGGACTGGCTACCATTTTGAAAATATCAATTTTTCCCTTGAGTTTTTTTGACGAAAACAAATTTCGTCACCAAGCAAGAGTTTGAGCAGAAAAAATGATCTCATCTTTCTAACGTGTATGGTAAATATATCGTAAAAGGTTTTCATTTCATCACGTTGCCTTTTCCGCATTGCGGCATCAGTGTTTTCCAAATTCGTGACGTCATGTCATTGTTGAGCCATTGTGACGTCACGCCCATGTAAGATAGAATCAGCAAGCATGGCTATCTTACATGGCCAGCGTTACCTAATAAATGACCGGATATGAGAGAAAAAGGTATTTAAGTATAGAAGCAAGAGGCTCAATGAGCCTGCTAATGCTTGCCTTTTGGAAAAGGAATGACACATCTGTGACCTTAAAAGAGGAAGAAGTACATATGGAAAATCACAGTGGCATCTCTAATGTTTTGCCTGCAGCAGGACAGGGACCCTATCCCAGCGACCCTATCCCCTCGGTCTAACACCAGAGAATTCCGGTGCATTAATTTGTTTAAGTGCCTGTAAATAACTATTGACCAGGTATATCAGTTTATTAACTCTTTCACCCCTGAAGACACATTTGAACTCCTCCAATTCAAAGGTTGGAATAGTTTATTATGAAATGTCAGGGGTGAATGAGTTAGGAGCATAAATCCCTGGATCAGAAGGTTCACCGACTTCAAATCCTCATCGCCAGGCTTCACTTAGGAAACTGTTGTTGACTATTTTTTTTATTTATTACATTTTTCGCCTTTTTTTTTATAAAAATTCCATGAATAATGTTTTCCTTTTCAGCAGTATTTATAATTGCTAAAGCAATGCCGGGAACAAATGACCAATGCATGGTTGCATGTTTTTGGCTGTGGTATGAGGATCCTTAAAATATGACCCATATTTATGTACGATCAATTAAATCAAATCATCAGGCATTCAAGTATTTGTGATCCTGCCAATACACACATAGCTTGGATTACACTACTGTTCAATAATTTACTCCCTGACAACGGGAAACTGATGAGAATAATTAAACTGTAAATATAATACAATATTGACCGACAATCTGAAGTGTATAACAGACACAGCACCAAACTTCGTCATTAACGACACCAATAATTAAGTGGCGCTAATTGATTAGGTTATAAACTCCATGGGTTTCCCCCTTGTTTATCTGGCAAATAATGGCAGTGTTAATGGATTCCTAATGTTATAAAAGCTGTATAACTTGTTATAGGGTCCATGGTATAGTGATGAATGTTCTCTTGTCCCTTGGCAGGTATGTGTACATAGCTCTCATTTCATAACCGTTTAACAAACTGGTCAGAGTACCAACAGCTTTACAACACATGGGGGCCTTTATGAAAAAATTTATGGCAGAATTTTTAAAAAACTTAAATTGGGCCAATACGAGCTTTAAGCTCATTTCCCGGCCATCCGGATCAAGGTAAATCAAGGTTAATCAAGAAACGAATACCGGCGTATGAGTTAACAGTAAATTCAATAGATAATACTCATTATGACCCCGCCTCCCACCCTTCTCCCAGCCCGCTCCCATGCAAATAAGTGTCATTTTTTGACAAATTTCTATAAATAGTACTGTCTATCATGACATTCACACATTGGTCCTTGAAACACAACCTTCATTTTTCATATTTGGTCTATCATACCTTTGTACACAGATTATAATATTGAACAAATAAAGCTGCTATAGTGATAAACTGATGTCATCGAATCGGTTGACAAAGGACTTGGGGCGTTATGGGTCAATTTTTCGTCCGCATAAAAATTAAGGATTTAAACTTTGAATTTATTTATCAATATCTGTTATCAACATTGGTTAATTGACTCTATCATTCTTGGTGCAGATATTTTCCCAATGCACATACGTAGATGTCCTATCATAGCAACAAAATTGCATTGCTATGCAGAAATAGCCAAAATATTGTGTTTTTGGACAGTCATGTAGCATGCAAAAATGAAATCCTCTGCCTGTGACAAATAAAAGTTCCTTTTCTATGAATGAACACTGATATGACAATGTTTAAGCATGTTAAATATTTATAGAAGAATGTTTAGTTGAGTTGCCATTTTTCAACCAAATAGCGCACAACAGACGATATCTAGTCATGATCATTTTATTATGAAAATACGGTTTTAAACCTCTCTATCAAAGCCACTGTTACCCTCATCAAGGAATGAACGCATCCAAAATTTTCCAAGGGGTCATTTATAGTAGCCCCAGTTACCCCCATCTCGTAATAAGAACATCCAAAGTTTCCCTTGAGTCATAGCCTCTGTTACAACCTCCAGGGATGAACCCACCCCAACCTTTTCAGGGGTCATAGCCTCTAGATAATTGTTACCCTCATCCAGGAATGAACGCATCCCAAATTTTTTCTCAGAGGTCATAGCCTCTGTAACCCTCTCCAGGAATTAACGCATCCCAAATTTTCCCAGGGTAATTATATCCACTGTTACCCCCATCTAGTAATGAACGCATCCCAAATTTTCTCAGGGGTCATAGCCTCTGTAAGCCAGGCCCTTTCCAGGAATGAACACATCCCAAGTTTTCCCAGGGGTCATAGCCTCTGTAACTCTCTCCAGGAATGAACACATCCCAAGTTTTCCCAGGGTCATTGTATCTCCTGTTACCCCCATCTAGTAATGAACACATCCCAAGCTTTCCCAGGGTCATTATATCCCCTGTTACCCCCATCTAGTAATGAACGCATCCCAAATTTTCTCAGGGGTCATAGCCTCTGTTAGCCCTTTCCAGGAATGAACACATCCCAAGTTTTCCCAGGGTCATTGTATCTCCTGTTACCCCCATCTAGTAATGAACACATCCCAAGCTTTCCCAGGGTCATTATATCCCCTGTTACCCCCATCTAGTAATGAACGCATCCCAAATTTTCTCAGGGTTCAGTTTTTCCAAGGTCATTGTATCTCCTGTACATGTTACTCCCATCTAGAAATAAGTGCATCCTAAGTTTTCCCAGGGGTCAAAGCCCCTGTTACCCCATCCAGGAATGAACACATCCCAAGTTTACCTAGGGGTCATTATATCCTCTGTTACCCCCATCTAGTAATGAACGCATCCCAAATTTTCTCAGGGGTCATAGCGATTCTCGTGAATATCACCAGGTTATGTTTTGGTCAATAAATTTCCTTGGCTTGCAGCAAAGTATTATTCGCTTTGTGAAACCATCAATTAAAGCATGACAAATATGTTAAGGTCTTATTACAGGACGAGCGGGGATGTGCGTTTGACTTGTTGACCCACGAGACGATCTTTTGCTCGGTTGGTCCGATACATCACTAATTAATTGACAAGAACTGTGCTTATTAACAGATGAGAAGCTGATGCTACCTTGTACTGCCAAAATGCCAGCGGCGGTACACAATGATCAATACGGAGAAAAACAATTAATTTCTGCTGATTTTACAACAACCTTACCTTACTACGAATCAATGACTCAGAGATGACAATTGCATGGAAATATTGTAGCTATGGTGAAAATCCATCCGGAGTGAGCTTATATCCTGTGACTTTATATAATTATAACCTCCAACGATTTTTACGGTTTAGATCACATACACTGTATGAATGAAATTTCATGAAAACATACCGAGTTTGTAATTGTGTTGAAGAAGCAAACAATTTCAATTTTAATCTATTGACCTTGACCTTGCGAGATGAACTTAACGCACTGCAATTATTGCGGAGTGAAAATCTTGACGTCCAGTACTAAATTAACGTGAAAATATCCACATGTGTATAGACAGGATCTTACATGAGTTTCCATTTCATATGAGATTCATGTAACGAGACTTAAAGAATTTTTCAATTTAGCGAGTCTCTGGCGAGCTAAAATGAAAAATCTGTGACGGAGTTTCATAAATTTCATATGAAATGAAAATGAGTGTTAGATCCTTTTTATCACATAATCAAGATTTGTAGCAGTTATTCCTATAAAATGACAATTTTCATGCAACCTTGAAATGTGAAAAGCCACCATTTTGACTCCAGTGCCTAAGTCTGTGATGTCATGTACTTGTCCTAGGCGTGACGTCACAATTGAAACAATTGAAACTTACAACCAATCACAGGGCTATATATATATAGGTCATATTACATGGGTTAATACGCCAAAAAATATGACACGGTATATTCACTTGTACAATACATTATGTCATAAATATAGATTTAAAAGATAGCAGATAATTAAGAAACAAGATCTTGGGAAGGAAAATATCAAAATAAAAGAAGGTCGACGTACACAACACTGACCGCTGTTGGGACTTTCTGCTTTCTTGGGCTTCTTCAGGCCAACTGACGGTTTACTAACGGTGACTAATAAACATCAATCGGCCTAAATAGGCCCAAGAAGGAAGAATTTAGGCCTAGCGGTCAGACTTGTATACTTGGCTTTTTTTTCAAGATTATATATATATATGCATAATATACATGTATATATGTTTCAGAATATTGCAAATGCCAAAATTTTCACACTGCTACCAATGCTTAATTAATATTTCTACACACGCCAGAATTTTCACATTTACAGTACCTATATATATTTATGACTGATTCCGAGTAAATATCACCATGGCAAGCTTGTCAGACATGTTAGGTGAATGAATAACTAGAACACTTCAAATGAATTGAAAGGCCGTTTTTATTAAAAACGACATGTTTATATAAAAACTATATCTTTTAAAGTTTTTGTCCAATGTACTTTTAAAAGTCTTAGATGGGGTAAGAAAACGCCCCTTTAGGAAGTAATAATCATATTGAGAAGGACGGCAAGAAGGGGAGGTGGTGGGTAATAAAATTCACTTTTAGATATTTTTCAAAATTAGATCATGATGTAAAAAAAAGGTTCACACCTTGTTCTTCCATCATCTTCAGTAGGCTTGTGACCTAGGGTCATGCAGCTAGTGCACGTTCTTATATAGGGTGCTAAAATAGCCACAAATTCATACGGTTTTTGACCTTCTCACCTCCTTCTAACGGTCAGCGTCCGCTCATATCAACCATAGATACAATTAACTCATTCACCCCTGAAGACGCATTTGAACTTTTCCAAATCAAAGGTTGGAATAGTTCATTATGAAATTTCAGGGGTGAATGAGTTAATAGAGTACTTTAAAATTCATGATATTGAAACATAATAAAAAACAAAGTATTACTAGGACATTCATAAATTACATTAAACCAGGTTTAATTTGCATATATACAACTACAAGGAACAAATAAATTCCAATATATCTGGTTCGTCATTGAAACACTGCAGAAAAAAACTATATGTTTCAGAACCATTGCAAATTCCGAAATGTTCACACCGCTCTCAATTAATGAGCCCCAATGCTACAAGGAACAAATAAATTCCAATATATCTGGTTCGTCATTGAAACACTACAGAATAAAAACATGTTTCAGAACCATTGCAAAATGTCGAAATGTTCACACCGCTCTCAATTTAATGAGCCCCAATGCTTCACTTTTATATAATTACAGTACCCATATACAAGGGACAAATAAATTCCAATATATGTGGATCGTCATTGAAACACTGCAGGAAAACTATTACTTCATCATTAGTGAAAGTATTATTTTCAGCTGGCTTAAGCGGTCCAACACCGCAAAAAGAATTTCGTTACATTAATGCATTTTTTTCTACACCATGTCTTTTTGCGAGGCGGAGATGAGAAAAGTGTCGAGAAGTGTCCAGTATCTAACTAATTTCACCACACAAATCAATACTGCCGAGAGGCGCTCCGACAATCATAACACAGGATTCCACTGTAGAGCTATAATAGTTTCCGACGCAACTGGAAATCTTAGCAAGTTCTTCATATGGATGAATAATTGTTCTTTTGAAATGAATGAGAGTATGAAGAAGATTTGATATAGCTATTAACTCATTCACCCCTGAAGACTCATTTGAACTCTTCCAATTCAAAGGTTGGAATAGTTCATTATGAAATTTCAGGGGTGAATGAGTTAAGAAGAGACATGCATATATATCTGATTCAAACTTACTTTTATGGATTTAAAATAAACTAGATTATCATGACAGCTTTCGTAACTAGCGCCATTCAATGTCTGTCTCCAACTTGTCTCCATGTGTGTCATATTAATACCAAGGGTTTTGCCAGCAACTTTGGGAAAGGGCCCCTGAGCAGGAATTGGGAAAATATCATCGGCATTTGGCAAAATTCGGGAATATCATCAGTGTTCCCACATGTACAGGTTTGGGTAAATATCCTAAGTTTGGAAAAAATAACACCTGCAATGTGATTGGCAGACAATTTTCCTCTAACTGTTTCTTATAGTTAAGTGTATAGCAATAAATAAACTCATCAAGTTTTTGTTTTTGTTTATTCAATTTCAAATTTTAATAATTTGTGTATTTTGAATCCTCTTTTATGGACAGTAATACTTTGAATGTTGCACACATAACGAATGGAAACTTTTATAGACATGCTTTTTAATCTAATTAGGAAAATAAAGAGTGAAATTGGGAAACACAGGGTCATTTTTTCCATTGAGAATGGGTCCCAGGTGAACCGGACCCTATAAACATTTGGCAAAAACCCTGAACACAGTTGAGTATAAACATGATTTTTCCGGAGTACAAGGGGCCACAGAGGCCGCCGAGTGGTTAAGGTGTCTGACTGTCTACAATCACTCAGCCCTCCACCACAGGGTCACGTGTTCCAAGTCAACGTGGTGCACTTGTCGCCTTTAACGCTTAACCCTTTCACCCCTAGGTAACTTCAGTAGACTCTACCATGCATTGATCTGGATGAATCCATTCTGGTCTATAGTGGTGAAAGGGTTAACTCAGGCTGGTGGTATATATCCTTAATTGACTATTTAGACTATTGACTAAGGGCATAAAACACTAACAAAGCAAACCATACCAAATTTGGAATACATCTGTATTACATCATAAACATGAAATATTTGTGGGTATTTTCTTTCACCAAAATATATATTTTTTTATTAATCTTTTACCAGCCCAAAAATCGTTCTCAAGCTCATGCATGAAATCAGTGCTAAAGCATGACGTCTGTGCTCAAGCATGAAGACTGTGCTCAAGCATGAAGTCTGTGCTCAAGCACGAAGTCTGTGCTCTAGCATGAAGTCGGTGTTCAAGCATGAAGTCGCTCAAGCATGAAATCTGTGCTCAAGCATGAAGTCTGTGCTCAAGCATGTAGACTGTGCTCAAGCATGAAGTCTGTGCTCAAGCATGAAGTCTGTGCTCAAGCATGAATTCTGTGCTCAAGCATGAAGTCTGTGCTCTAGCAAGAATTCTGTGCTCAAGCATGAAGTCTGTGCTCAAGCATGAATTCTGTTCTCAAGCATGAGGTCTGTGCTCAAGCATGAATTCTGTGCTCAAGCAGACTTTCTTGTAACCTGCTTAAATCATGTAACACGGCCATAACATCAAGTGTAAACACTGAATACAGTAATCGGCTTAAAGTCTTTCAAAATGTTTTACATATCATTGACAAAATATGATTTTCTTTTACTAATATATCACTGGCAAAAGCAACTGGGCTAGCTAGTGAGCACATGATCTTGGTTGAAGTATGAGAATGGTTTCATGAATAGGGGCCCTGATCATCATGTTGTCACTTTTACCGACTATCTCTCTGGCAAACGATAATACATCGGCCTATATATATGTTATAATGTACGTACCACAGTTAGGCCCAAATCAAAATTAAGGGGAGGTTACTCTATATATATATAAACTACAGTAAAACTCTCTAGTGTTTTGCCAATCCTGATCCCCATATCCTTTAGGTGGGAAAAACGTATAGAGTACTATCAAAGTAATATTATCTGAAGTAATAAGGGCATCAGGCATGGGTAAACAACAATTGGAGTTCCTTGATTTTGATACATTTTTCCTCAAACAATATAACCCTTGTTTTGACTATTTTTCAACTGTGATGGTCTTTTTATTCCACTTCAAAGTTGTTTATAATTCCAAATTAATAAAGGTTTCTGAAAGACTGCATTTAGTCTTCATGTCAGCGGATTATATTAATTTCCATATATAGCACCTTTTTGTTAAAAACAAAAACCAGATGGTTTCAGTTTACCTCCATATGGGGGGTAATATTACAATCTAAAATGGCTTTTGACCCTCAAAATGTTAAGATGCTTGCCATAAAATAAAGAGGTCAGAATTTGTGATTGATGTCCGAGTTTACTCCCAACTTTTCTGTCTTGCAAAAACACTGACAAACAGTCAGCTTCCAAACATTACGAAATACTGTTACAACATACCTTACGATAAGCATTCTAAGTTATATTTTCGAAATCCCTAGGGATGACCAAATTACAATTCTGTAGCAAATCCAGTATTAAATAAGGTGCTCTATATGTATAATGGTAATTAATTAACTCATTCATCCCTGAAATTTCATAATGAACTGTTCCTACAGTTGAATTGGAAGAGTTTAAATGTGTCTTCAGGCTGGTGAATGAATTAAGGAAACAGATACATACCTCCACTACAGGCCATTTAAGGACACCTGTCCCACTGCAGACAAAACACTAAAGAGTTCCGTTGAGGTTTTTCGTATATACAGTTACCTCCCCTTATTTTCTTTTTGGATATAACTTAATCCAGTTGGGCCACAGCACTTCAGCAGACCAGAGACAGCATAACAACCTGAAGTCTAGGGTTCGAATCCTCTCATGTCTAGAATTTTACATTCAGAACACAGTCGTTGATTGTATTTTATCTATTTCATGTTCATAACATTTTCATAAACGTCCCGCAAGGTATGGTTGTCTTTTCAAAAAAGATATAGTTGTGTCGCAAAAATAGTTTGCAATGATGCGTATAGTTACAGTTTTTGGCAGTCAATTGCAGGCACAGGGATCCTTAAACTACGTGTATTAAAGTGTGTGTTAACGATCCAGTATCCAGTCAGCAGGCAATTTGTATCTGATGTACAATGAGGATTGTTCACCTGTATTATACTCCTGAATATATATATACCTGTGTATTTGTTACTGTAGCCAGTGACTTGAATTATTGATGTGTTTACAAACACATCTGACTCAGGCTATATAATATACTCCATGCCAGGATGAAGGACACATAAATTTACACTTTAACCCTTTTCACCCCTATGTTACTCTAATAAAACTCTACCATGCATTGATCTGGATAATACCCATTATGGTCTGCAGTGGTGAAAAGGTTAATTCCCAGGGTTGATATTATACAGTAGTACATAATAGCTTCTAATGGACTTAAACAAGAACCTTAGAACAGTCTATTAATATCAGAACCTGCAGATAAAAACTTAATCAATTAAGCTCTTAAAGCCTGATTAACGACAAGTTAATACCGAATAATTAATGTGGAATAAGTTTAAAAAAAATACTATAAATTGCTTTGGACCTTAATTGCATTTGGATTACAGGTTTCTGGGTTGTATAACGTCCCTTATATCATTAACGTGATACAAGTAATAAACAACTGGATCTATATTTCATTTTGTTGACATATTTGTAAATACTTTGATTTGATAACAAACACTGTAAACAGTTGCTTTCACTGAATGGACATGAAAAGTTATTGGGTCACCTGCCAGCTAGCTAGACTACATGGGTTTTTCTGGGTACTCCGGTTTCCTCCTAAAATAGGACCGGGCACCACAAGCTACCATCTGAGCCAACAAGAGATAGATATAAATTGTAATAAATTGAATCATTAACACTTTTTCAGATAAAGAGTACCTGAGCATTATTGTTACTAAGAAAACAGTGAACAACAGCTGGAACCTTAATGCAACAAGAGTACCGCAGGGCGTAACACTATTCGCCCGTCGAATGCCATATAGTGTTATATACTTTCTTACATAGAAAGAAGATCTGCATCATTCTAAGAGTGGTTAGCTGACATGCTATAGAAAATGAAGAAGAAAATGTCCGGACAAAAAATCAAATACTGAAATGAACAAAGGGCAATAACTTTGGCAAAAATCGTCGAATCAAACTTCTTTTCAGGGAGACACAACTTCATATCCTGATTATGATGTAAACCAAGTGTTTGGAATGTAGGAGGAGATTGCCGGACAAAAATCAAATACTGAAATAAACAAAGGGCAATAACTTTTGAAAAAAATGTTGAATCGAAATTCTTTAAAGGGAGACACAACTTCATATCATGAATATATTTGTACACCAAGTTTTTTAAGAGATCGGTCAAAAAATGTAGGAGGAGATTGCCGGACAAACAAATGTTTACGCCGGACGAACAGACGGACGGACGACCCCCATACCAGTAGTAGAGTATCTTGTAACAAAACCTTTGATAATGTATAAAGCTACATACATGTACATACCTGCCAACTTTTTGAACTTTTCATGGGGGAGACTATACACACTATACATGAGAATTTAATATGCAAAATTGTCATGTATGTATGTATGTTCACCCTAGTGAAAAAAAAATAAAAAAATAATGGCATCGTTTCAGCTGTTCTTACAGGTGTAAATATGTATAATCATTAGACCTCAGAAAATAGGAGCAGTTTAGCAAATTCACTGGTTGAAAATGCTCAATTTTAGGGTCCAAAATCAGGAGTGTCCCTCCTAAATAGGGAGAGTTGACGAGTATGTACCTATATTTACAAATCCCTGTCCCATCGCAGTCAAAGCATTTTAGAATTCCTCTGTCGTTTTTCGTAGATATATTTTCTTCCCTTTGAATTTGGGCTACAACTGTATAGTGCGACTTTAAGTCTGGGTGCTGTTACCATTGACCCCTCATATTTAAAGCGCTATACAGTATACCAAAATACCTTATTGATATATATATTTTCATTTTGTGAGTAATGCCCTTCTATATATATTCTTTCTATGAGAAGTGGCATTTACCAGAGTATCAATGCCAATGCCTTTTGAGTAGCCTGAGAACCATTGATTCCTGGTTATTGGACTACCGGTATGGGCCTGTAGAACAGCTGTTTAAACAAAGTTTTATTTAAAATTTCCCAGCACTTTAATCACATGATGTTAGTTTAAAATGGCTTATTTTATTAACTACAAATTATTTATTTTCTAGAAAGTCAATACCAAATCAAATATGAAAGTACTTTTCAATTTAGTTTAACAAACAGGGCATAAGGTCAGCTGTTCCCGTGTTGCCATTCTAGTTATTGACCTGGCCTGGCCGATATCAGTAAGAAATTAAGAATTTTTGGAAAAACATCAATTCTGGTCTTTATTTTTATATAAAAATGAAAATATCAGCAATAAATGCAATGCTGTAGCAGACATACTGGTACAACTGCCACATGTGTCACAGACATACTGGTATAACTGCCACATGTGTCACAGACATTTAACTGAATAACGTGCAATAGCGCATCATGGTTAATTAGTAAATATTATGATACACAATGGCCTTATAATTATGTCCCTCCGGGGACAAAGAGGATATGTAGGTAGGTATGATACACAATTCAGTCTATTTCATACACAGGTGGCATGTATAGCAGCGTGTCTGCCACATCTATACAATTTATTGCTGAAATACCTATGTGGGATTCCTGGACGGTATGTTTATTGCAAACATTTCCGACCCAGCTACCTGTAAATGAAATTGATCCTTGTCATTAGCTGTAGGTGGTCAATGCTGCAGTCCTTAATCTCATTTCTTCTGCATAATGAAATACTTAAGGGATCTCCTGCTATAAATGTTTATTCAATACGTTACCATGACAATGGTTGATCTCATTATATGGGCTTAATATAGACAGGGTTTAAAGAGAAAGGTTCCTGATTCTACACAGACTTGGTGAATCAATGAAGTCACAACTAAGATTCTTGAGCTTATATAGGACACATTGAAATAGAAGTAAAAATTGGAGATTTGTTCATGATGAACTAAAATTGAAAACCAAAAAAGACTGTTCTGGGATAAAAAATTATCACCTTTAATTAAAAAATATTTCTTAACATTTGCAAAAAAGGATTTTTTTTTAATAAATTATGAAGTTGAAATAGCTTGATACACAACTGAACCTGTTACTAAACTAACTGCAAGTAAATATTTCCTGTAAGTGTATATTACCCATGTGTTAATGTTACCTGTAAGTTTATATTAGCTATGTGTTAATGTTACCTGTGTGTTAATGTTACCTGTGTGTTAATGTTATCTGTAAGTGTATAATACCAGTGTGTTGATGTTACCTGTGTGTTAATGTTATACATATCTGTGTGTTAATGTTATCTGTGTGTTAATGTTACCTGTGTGTTAATGTTATCTGTAAGTGTATATTACCAGTGTGTTGATGTTACCTGTGTGTTAATGTTATATATATCTGTGTGTTAATGTTATCTGTGTGTTAATGTTACCTGTGTGTTAATGTTATCTGTGTGTTAATGCTACCTGTGTGTTAATGTTACCTGTATGCTAATGTTACCTGTGTGTTTATGTTACCTGTATGCTAATGTTACCTGTGTGTTTATGTTACCTGTAGGGTAATGTTACCTGTATGTTAATGTTACCTGTAAGTGTATATTACCAGAGTGTTAATGTTACCTGTGTGTTAATGTAACCTGTAAGTGTATATTACCAGTGTGTTAATGTTGCCTGTGTGTTAATGTTATCTGTGTGTTAATGCTACCTGTGTGTTAATGATACCTGTAAGTTTATATTACTTTTATGCTAAATGTTGCATGTGAGTGAATGTTATCGGTAGTTTTTGTTACTTCTTTGTTAATATTGTTACCTGTAATATTAATTTTAATTGTTACCTTTTTTTAATTTATTTTTTCATAATTAGTGTACTCTGAGTGAACACTTACATGAATGTATTACATTTGCAGAGAGTAAGTTTTGAATCACATGTTCGATTCTAATGGAGTTTACATTTCTAACATTTCTCTAGGCTTGGAATAAACATGAAAATGAAACCTCTTATGAATGTTAATGATGATACAGATTCAGTGTGTTGTTTCAACTATTCACCTACGATAACCAGCATCTAATCAGGGTCTTGCATTGGTGTACAATATTACAAGCACTGATCATGATATTTTATGTAGAGTTCAACTGTCATATGTCAGCAATACCAGCTGATTTGTATATTTTAAATATTCGAATATTCAAATTACATAATGAGCATACATGTATTAGTATTATGCAACTCTTCAAAATATGATTTCATAAATCTGCACTCATAGAAACTTTAAAGAACATACAATATGTATTAATTAGTGTCAATTTATCAGTCAAATATTTCAAGCTTAGGATATTATTTGATATACATATACATTGTATGTACATATTCTTGGTTATTATATCATCCTATTTTACATTAAAAAAAACTTATATCTCATTTATCAATATATAATATAACGTATGTACATTGTATTCCGAGTGGCTGATCATGAGTATAGTTAAGGCTTCTGACCATCTGCGGTCACTAAACCCTCCACCACTGGGTCAAGGATTTATGGCCTTAACATCATAAGACAGTTGCCAGGTACTGGTCGGTGCTTTTTCTCTGGGGAACCCAGTTTCCCTCCACCAAAACCTGGCTCGTTCTTAAATAACCACAGCTGTTAAAAGGACGTAAAACACACACAAACCAAATATTGAACTCCAGTGAACCTGATTGTCAGATATATCACTTTTTAATAACATTTTATAACTTTACGCATGACTTTTTGAAATGTGCAGAGGTGACAGAATAGGAGTTGCAAGTACTATAATGAATATGCATATTCATTTAAGTTATGATGATCGAACAGACACTTCCGCACTTCGACTTTTAAATTATAATATGGAATGCATAAATTCATTTTGAATAATATTCCCTGACCACATGTCTCAATTTCATGGTTAATCTTTTAAGCCACATATCTATAAGGATTAAAATGTTCAATAATGATTTTCCGACATGATGGTCTATAAACATTACAGCAACACGGTGTTACTATGGTTGGCACTGTATACGATTTAGGTATGCAGGCAAGCTTGTTCCCAGGACTTAAATTGATAATCAATTTAGACCCAAACAGGCCACACAAATATTGATGGGATTTTGATGCTCGGAAAGAAATGTGACAATAAATTATATTTTTCCATAATGGATAATCTCCGCTAATTTCTCTTTACATCCTAAAATAGAGAAGTCAACGACCTCTATTTACAACATGTTATTTTTATTTCTAACATGAATTTTTATAGGTTGTGGAAAATAAATAGTTTAGGATGTATACTATCCTTTATATACTTCCTGTGAAAACGTTTTAAGTTTACATTTCTGTTTTGGATGAAAACTGTTTAAATTGATAAACAAATTCTGACATTTGAAACAACACATGGTGTCTTAATCACCTTCCCACCATCTAACAAATACACAGAATGTATATGGGTGCAGTTGTGTACAGACCCTTTTTCATAACAAGAATCTTTATTTCTAAACATTTTCTTTGGGTTGGTATAGGTATGAATTGTAGAAAAGTTATGTAACCACAACCAGTAAGTGTTTATGTGTGACGTTTAGTAAGGTTCATATCCTGTCACCATCATCAGGTAAATGACCAGTGAATTGTGTGTACAAGCAACATAAAATATAATATCAGAATAATGTACACTTAACGTACAAATTAGCAACATAAAATATGATATCAGAATAATGTACACTTAACATGTACAAAATGATGAATCAAACTGACATTTCCATTTGGTTTCACTTTGTTAATTAGTAACCTGGTCATAGATGTACGAGAGTATATGAGCCCCCTCATCTCGATTCAGAACTGGCCCACTGCAGCATATCAAGAATCTTTCAAGTTTTGACATATTTTCTTGTGGGTTTTCATTCAAACAAAGGTTCCAAACAAAAGTTCATAATGAAACAAGTCATCATGTGAACTAAATAATGTCATGATAAATTTGCCTATTCTGCAGGGGGCTAAATATAAATTCTGTTGAAGATTTCCTGGCATATAGTGATTGAATACCTGTATAGTACGTAAAACCAGTACACATTTCCCTCTAGATAATAAACCAGCCAACATTTCCCTCCAGACAATAATTTAATACTTGTACATTATGTAAACTTGTCCACATTACCCACAGACAATAATTAAATGGATAAAGTAATTCAAAATAGTTTTAAAATACAAGAAGCCAGCAGGGCCGCTACAAATTTGCCCTGAACATGAAGGATAATGAATTTAGACCCAAACAGGCCACCTAAATATTGATGGGATTTCGATGCTCGGAAAGAAATTACCGGAGGACAATCAATGAAAGGCTGTAAATGTGACCAAGCTACTGGCCACAGAAAATAATACCCCAACACTCAATAATCAGGAAGAATGACACATGACACTCTGTACAAATAACATCATACTGATCAAAGTACAAAAGACACTGTTTCTACAGTGTATGATTTGCAGTATTTTCTCAGTGTGTTTTCAGTTACAGAATTTTATTTCGATAAATTACGAAAACTTTTCTTCAACAGTTAATTTTAAGGATTACCTACATGTATATGAAACGTGTTTTCCTGACATTGATGGCTTAAACTTCAACAAATGATTTCTGAAAAGAAAAACATACCTTATGGAGTCCTTAAGAGGAAAAAATTAAGTTTAAAGAAACAACAAGAAATCAATAACACTGTTTTGAGTGCAGCTGGGATACATGTAGAACAGGTTTGAAGCCCAATTAGTCTGCATGTATTCACAAAACCATTTCCATGCTCATTAAAACACAAGTTTTGTCCTCAAGTCCAATTTCTTATTCCAGAAATGAATTAATCAAAAACTGCAATATGTAAAAATGGTCTGAAAGAATTATGGAGAGACTAAGGGTCGAATACTGTTAAGGATGTTTAAACTTGACTTTCTGAGTATATGACATGATTTTAAGACAAGTGACAAGAAAACTTAAGTAGGTTTGAGCACGAGAACGGTTTCGTGAATATTGACCCTCTGACAGGACTTCCAATAATTATACTGAGTTATCTAGTCAACTTCAGTATCCTGGCCCAGTCAAGTAACAGTTATAGCCGAGGTAAATTTTAGGGGCAGTTACTTTACCATCACTGTTCCCAAATCGGGACAGTACCTAAAACGGGACACTTATGGGAAAATGGCCAAAGAAGCTGTCATTCAATTCAAAGAAGTCCTTTTATGTATACAGTTTTCATTTCATAATACTTTTATGACAATTTAACTGTATGTAATTTAAGCTTTAATTTATTGGCTGCTGGCTATCGTTACATGGACATTTAAAAGATAAGAGTAATGACCTTAACAAAACTTTCCCGATTTACGTGCCGTGCGACGGTGTTTATTTGGATATCATTTTCAAAAAACTATTTTATCAAAACTATATTGCTACTTTGTAGAAAATTTTTAATCATAACCCTGTTTGACTCTAAAGTATTTTTGAAATATGTCTTCTTTTCTGCCGATATTGATCGTTTATTCCCAAATATTAGCCAAGAAACTGAAGTGTCTCTTTCAGGCTACAAATACAGTTACACCGGTTCAAGGGCCTTCGTAATTAAACTTGATGGTATTTCACATTTTATTTATAGAACCACTCGCCCCAAATATCAACTTGGATATCATTTTTGGAGTTCTGATAGTATGGTATAAAGAAAATTGATAGTTATCTAAAAGGTGTTCCGATTTAAGTACAGTGACGTTAAAGTAAATTTTAGGGGCGGTTACTCTTCATGTATACGAAAAAGTCAGTAAATACTCTGCGTTTTTTCTCTGCAGTAGGACAGGGATCCTTAAGAAAGAAAAATATTAGACAGAGTGACATTTGCTCAGACTTACGATAACAGCTTCAAGTATTTGATCTCCTCAAATATAGTTATCTATTGAGTAATTGAACACAAATTTCCTCCTTTATGAATTGTTTTGTTTAGAATACAGCTTACAAAACCTTTCATAAATTTTTCAAATCCTCTATAATAAGATCAGGGTAAGGGGTAATAAAATACCATGCATACTTAAATAATTTACTGTTGTTATATCTATACTGTCTTTATCTGGCAAAAAGCCCATGCCTGGTAATAAGCCCATCTCTAACTATAGCAATTCCCTATTAATAGGTTGGAAACTCTCAACTCTCGACACCCAATTTTCACAGATAAAATAGCTCTGTAAACAGATATAAACTGAGGGGGATCCGTCCAAAAAAAAAAAAAATTTAAAAAATTTGCATTTTCCAGAAAACAGGAAATTGTTGTTATTATCATACTTTCATTTTCGAGGACTTTCGAATAGCACAAACGGTATACACATGATTGAAATATCTCGTCAAATTATTAGAAAATGCGGCTCTCTTTTATATTTCTTTTTTCAAACAAATGAACCACATTATATTTAAGAGTTTACTCTAACATTAAAATGATCAAAAACCTCATAATTTTTATCAGCAGTTTTCATACTCCCATTTCAGTGTATCAATCCCTTTTTAAAAAGATCTTTTACCTCTGTAAACTGGCTGTCTATCTCGGTTTGACAAGAAACAAAAGTGATTAACATAAGTTGAAATAACTTGTTTCATAATTGTTGTTAAACCACCGTAAAGACTCTTCTGAGTGCAGCTTATAATGATTCAGAAATCCTGTACGAAACTCATAGGCGGACTCAGCCTCAGCCTGGAATCTGCTTGAAATATGAAGAATTCCTGGACTGGAATCCGCCAATTTTAGAAGACCCATTGGCGGATTAAAGGCGTACATGGAAAATCAGAAGATTCTATCTAAAGTCCGCCTTGGGTATAGCAGGAGTCCTGACCTAACAATCCGCCTACAGGTCTGCTTCCAGGGGATTGAAGGCGGGATCTCTGACTTAGAACAAAGTTTGAAAGGCGAATTATTCCGTCTATTGTAGCTGTCATGCTGGATTTTGGATTGGCAGATTTTTAGGTGGATTATTAGGTGGATTCCGGCTAAGCTCATTTAAATGTTGAGCCCATATTCAGTCTTTGTCTGCCAGGAATCCACCTGAAGTCCGCTTAAGTCAGTTATAGAGTTCTTTGTAAAAGTCTAAGGTGGAATCCATCTAATATTTATATAATTAGCAGATACAGCCTTAAAAGTTCTGGCGGATCCCACCAACTTTTTTTCATACAGGTTAATTAGTTGATACAATAGCCCCAAAAGTGAGTCGGAGATTCTAAATTGAGTCGGAGAATGTTGTTATATGTTATGAGATAATGTAACATATTTATATGATACAAGTCATTAAACACCATCACTGAGTGACACAAAAAACACAGAAGTTGGAATCTTCTGGAATATCATGACAAACAGATTTCAAAACACACCCAGAAACTGATGAATGGCAGCTAAACCTTTAACGCAAATGGATAAGCCTGTTAAATATTTTGACAAACTCATTTCAAAACACACCTAGATACACTTGTACATTTAAAACAGACCAACTAACTGATACACATTACATGATTAATAGCATTTTTCAAAGAAGAGACAGGCGCGCCTAGCTACAGTGTTAAATCATTTACCCCTGATATTTCATTATGAACTATTCCAACCTTTGAATTGGAAGAGTTCAAATGTGTCCTAGGGGCTGAACGAGTTTAAACACTGGTTGACATGTCAGTATCATAATAAATATTGCTGATCACCTTCAACTTAAAGTGGATATTTCCATGCCATGCATTGATCATCTTTATTTTGAATTTTGATTACTTTTTGTGCTGGAATACATGTACAAAATTCCATTAGGAATCCATTTTGGGAAGGTTAACAACTCTCTGGAACTACCAGAACATGGACGTAATGAATCTCATGCGCTTTGTGTTGTAAACAGTATTTTCGCTAGACTAAACACCACTTGTGTTTTAATTGTTTTAAGGACCCCCGTCCCACTACAGACAAAACACTGGAGAGTTCCACTGTATTTCTATGTAATTACAATAAATTCCCATTCATTTTGTTTTGCATAAAACTGTAGTGCAATTTAACCCTGTCACCCCTATGTAACTTTAGTAGACTCTACCATGTATTGATATGGATGAGTCCATTATGGTCGACAGTGGTGAAAGGGTTAGCCAGAATACTTTGGCTAACCAGCTTTTGCAGGTCTAGTTCAGTTGGTTAGAGCTCGAGGGACAACTAGTACAACGATCTGAGGTCCAGGGTTCGAATCCTGCTCTAGCCCTGTTGCATCTACAGTCAAATCTGTCTCAACGACCACCTGTATTCAGCAACTTCCTGTCTAACATGAACTAAATTATACCCCCAAATGATATTTACTATATAACTGACCTGTATTCAACGTCTCCCTGCCTAACGCGACTAATGACCATAACATCTCGTGCGACTATTCCGATATTGAAAATGTACCGGAAGTTGTAAAATGAAATCTTGTGCGATTTTGCGAGACTTTGTCATGAGTAGTGTTTTCATAGGCAACCAAGCCATACATCATGCAGTCACTGACAATAATGGCTTCAAAATCAAAACGTAAACTGTTGACGCTAAGTGAGAAAGTAGAAGCGATTAGGCAATTCGACGGTGGAAGACCAGCCTACGAAATAGCGGAGGAATTCTGTGCTGGGAAGACACAGATTCAAAATCTAAGAAAACGAAAAGCAGGTGTTTTAAACGATTACGAGAACAATGTACCTGGCACTGCAAAACATCAACGCAATCTTATGTGACCTTATTTTGAACTTCCCTTGCGATCGGAAGGCCACATAAGACAGGTTTGACTGTACATGTATGTATATATACATACCGAAAACTGTTGCTGATTTTGTTTTTTTCATACAAGTCTCAAAAAGTATATAAGTCTTTTCAGAAATGATTTATTAAAAAAAACAAAAAAAACACCAAACCCATCAAGTTAAGTGTGTGGTTTTCAGTGACAACTTTACTAATTGCTGTTTATTTACGATGAGATTGATTCATTAAAACAATAGCACCACCAACCCACTCAAAAGCGGTGCTGGAGTAGCCGTTGTGAAGGACACGATCTAACAAACTTGAATCTCAATTAGGCACATCTGACAGTACAAACAATAATTCAACTCCTAATGCATTCATTTGCTTCATTAAAATGACATTTCTCAATCTGAGATCGATTTATCAATAGATTTCCACTCCTAACAGATCAATTATGTAAAAAATTAGGACGTTTTGATTATAGTCTGTGTTTTGAGTATTATTCATGGGAATCCTGAAAAAAATTGTAAACAACACAAAATTGTCAAAATAATGAGGAAATAGAGAAAGTGACACATAAGCCACCAGAGAGCTGAAAAGGACTTCTTGATTTGTGCAAGCCGGCGTGGAATGACACCTTATAAAGCTGGCTAGGTTGATGTTAGCCTGCATGGCACCTTATAAAGCTGGCTAGGTTGATGTTAGCCTGCATTACATCTTAAAGCTGGCTAGGTAGCTGAAAAGGACTTCTTGATTTGTGCAAGCCGGCGTGGAATGACACCTTACAAAGCTGGCTAGGTTGATGTTAGCCTGCATGGCACCTTATAAAGCTGACTAGGTTGATGTTAGCCTGCATTACATCTTAAAGCTAGCTAGGTTGATGTTAGCCTGCATTACACCTTAAAGTTGGCTAGGTTGATGTTAGCCTGCATTACACCATAAAGCTGGCTAGGTTGATGTTAGCCTGCATGGCACCTTAAAAGCTGGCTAGGTTGATGTTAGCCTGTGTGGCATGGTACCTTACAAAGCTGGCTAGGTTGATGTTAGCCTGCATGGCGCCTTATAAAGCTGGCTAGGTTATGTTAGCTTGTGTGGCCCCTTTAAGCTGGCTAGGTTGATGTTAGCCTGCATTACTCCTTAAAGCTGGCTAGGTTGATGTTAGCCTGCATGGCACCTTATAAAGCTGTCTAGGTTGATGTTAGCCTGCATTACATCATAAAGCTGGCTAGATTGATGTTAGCCTGAGTGGAACCTTTAAGCTGGCTAGGTTGATGTTAACCTGCATTACATCATAAAGCTGACTAGGTTGATGTCAGCCTGTGTGGCATGGTACCTTACAAAGCTGGCTAGGTTGATGTTAGCCTGCATGGCCCCTTATAAAGCTGGCTAGGTTGATGTTAGCCTGAATGGCACCTTATAAAGCTGGCTAGGTTATGTTAGCTTGTGCGGCACCTTTAAGCTGGCTAGGTTGATGTTAGCCTGCGTGGCACCTTAAAGCTGGCTAGGTTGATGTTAGCCTGTGTGTGGCATGGTACCTTACAAAGCTGGCTAGGTTGATGTTAGCCTGCTAAAGCTGGCTAGGTTGATGTTAGCCTGCATGGCACCTTATAAAGCTGGCTAGGTTATGTTAGCTTGTGTGGCCCCTTTAAGCTGGCTAGGTTGATGTTAGCCTGCATTACTCCTTAAAGCTGGCTAGGTTGATGTTAGCCTGCATTCCATCTTAAAGCTGGCTAGGTTGATGTTAGCCTGCATGGCCCCTTAAAAGCTGGCTAGGTTGATGTTAGCCTGTGTGTGGCATGGTACCTTACAAAGCTGGCTAGGTTGATGTTAGCCTGCATGGCACCTTATAAAGCTGACTAGTTTGATGTTAGCCTGCATTACATCTTATAAAGCTTGCTAGGTTGATGTAAGCCTGCATTACATCTTATAAAGCTGGCTAGGTTGATGTAAGCCTGCATTACACCTTAAAGCTGGCTAGGTTGATGTTAGCCTGCATGGCACCTTAAAAGCTGGCTAGGTTGATGTTAGCCTGTATGGCACCTTAAAGCTGGCTAGGTTGATGTTAGCCTGCATGGCACCTTATAAAGCTGTCTAGGTTGATGTTAGCCTGCATTACATCATAAAGCTGGCTAGATTGATGTTAGCCTGAGTGGCACCTTTAAGCTGGCTAGGTTGATGTTAACCTGCATTACATCATAAAGCTGACTAGGTTGATGTTAGCCTGTGTGGCATGGTACCTTACAAAGCTGGCTAGGTTGATGTTAGCCTGTGTGGCACCTTTAATCTGGCTAGGTTGATGTAAGCCTGCATGGCACCTTTAAGCTGGCTAGGTTGATGTAAGCCTGTGTGGCACCTTTAAGCTGACTAGGTTGATGTAAGCCTGTGTGGCATGGTACCTTACAAAGCTGTCTAGGTTGATGTTAGCCTGTGTGTGGCATCTTAAAGCTGACTAGGTTGATTTTAGCCTGTGTGGCATGGTACCTTACAAAGCTGTCTAGGTTGATGTTAGCCTGTGTGTGGCGTCTTAAAGCTGACTAGGTTGATGTTAGCCTGTGTGGCGTCTTTAAACTGGCTAGGTTGATGTTAGCCTGCGTGGCACCTTTAAGCTGACTAGGTTGATGTTAGCCTGCATTACATCATAAAGCTGGCTAGATTGATGTAAGCCTGTGTGGCACCTTTAAACTGACTAGGTTGATGTTAGCCTGTGTGGCGTCTTTAAACTGGCTAGGTTGATGTTAGCCGGCGTGGCATGGCACCTTATAAAGCTGGCTATAGGTTGATGTTAGCCTGCATTACACCTTAAAGCTAGCTAGGTTGATGTTCGCCTGTGTGGCACCTTAAAGCTGGCTAGGATGATGTTAGCCTGTGTGGCACCTTTAATCTGGCTAGGTTGATGTAAGCCTGCATGGCACCTTTAAGCTGGCTAGGGTGATGTTAGCCTGTGTGGCACCTTAAAGCTGTCTAGGTTGATGTTAGCCTGCATTACATCATAAAGCTGGCTAGATTGATGTTAGCCTGCATGGCACCTTTAAGCTGGCTAGGGTGATGTTAGCCTGTGTGGCACCTTAAAGCTGTCTAGGTTGATGTTAGCCTGTGTGTGGCATCTTAAAGCTGACTAGGTTGATGTTAGCCTATGTGGCATGGTACCTTACAAAGCTGGCTAGGTTGATGTTAGCCTGCTAATGCTGGCTAGGTTGATGTTAGCCTGCATGGTACCTTTAAGCTGGCTAGGTTGATGTTAGCCTGCTAATGCTGGCTAGGTTGATGTTAGCCTGCATAACATCTTTAAGCTGGCTAGGTTGATGTTAGCCTGCATGGTACCTTTAAGCTGGCTAGGTTGATGTTAGCCTGCATTACCCCTTAAAGCTAGCTAGGTTGATGTTAGCCTGCATTACACATTAAAGCTGGCTAGGTTGATGTTAGCCTGCTAATGCTGGCTAGGTTGATGTTAGCCTGCATTACATCATAAAGCTGGCTAGATTGATGTTAGCCTGTGTGGCACCTTTAAGTTGGCTAGGTTGATGTTAACCTGCATTACATCATATAGCTGGCTAGGTTGATGTTAGCCTGCATGGCACCTTTAAGCTGGCTAGATTGATGTAAGCCTGTGTGGCACCTTTAATCTGGCTAGGTTGATGTAAGCCTGCATGGCACCTTTAATCTGGCTAGGTTGATGTAAGCCTGCATGGCTCCTTTAATCTGGCTAGGTTGATGTTAGCCTGTGTGTGGCATCTTAAAGCTGACTAGGTTGATTTTAGCCTGTGTGGCATGGTACCGTACAAAGCTGGCTAGGTTGATGTTAGCCTGCATTTCATCATAAAGCTGGCTAGACTGATGTTAGCCTGTGTGGCACCTTTAAGCTTGCTTTGTTGAGGTAAGCCTGTGTGGCACCTTTAAGCTGACTAGGTTGATGTAAGCCTGTGTGGCACCTTTAAACTGACTAGGTTGATGTTAGCCTGTGTGGCATCTTTAAACTGGCTAGGTTGATGTTAGCCTGCGTGGCATGGCACCTTATAAAGCTGGCTAGGTTGATGTTAGCCTGCATTACACCTTAAAGCTGGCTAGGTTGATGTTAGCCTGTGTGGCACCTTTAAGCTGGCTAGGTTGATGTTAGCCTGCATTACACTATAAAGCTGGCTAGGTTGATGTTAGCCTGTGTGGCACCTTTAAGCTGGCTAGGTTGATGTTAGCCTGCATTACACCTTAAAGCTAGCTAGGTTGATGTTAGCCTGCATTACACCTTAAAGCTGGCTAGGTTGATGTTAGCCTGTGTGGCACCTTTAAGCTGGCTAGGTTGATGTTAACCTGCATTACATCATAAAGCTGGCTAGGTTGATGTTAGCCTGCATGGCACCTTAAAAGCTGGCTAGGTTCACACCAAGAAATTGCAATAGCTTAATTGGAATATATGTTTCACAAGCAGGCTACTTTAACTAAGCAGGCCCTACGTTTACAAGCTTTTAACTTTATCCAGTAGACTTGTTTACGAAACATGTTTGTTGTTTCAACTATGTTTACCAAAGAGAGCTCCACACTTTGATCTAAAGCCGCTTTTTTAGACTTTGAGTAATGGTCTCTTTTATAATTGAATGATGCAAAAACAAAAAGGATTTTTTTTTCTGCCGAAAGTTACCTCCCCTGTCAAAATGTTCATCTCTCATTTTGATGATTTAATAATAATTTGCATGTGTGCTCTTTGTTGATGGCGTCACCTCTCGGCACAACTTATTCAGGTAAACCATTTGCATTACCAAATCTCCACTGATTGAAGTGCCAATTATTGGCATATATTTATAACAAAGAGAAGATATTTATATCTTAAATCCTGCTGTCAACCAGTCGAAACAATTTCAAGCTTTAATTATTCTTGTTTATATAATTTACATGAAGGCCCAGAGGGCCTGCAGCACCGACATTGGCCATTACCATCTGTAAGCTAAATATACTGTTTTTCAGACTAACATGAGGCTTATAACCACTAAACAATTTCTTTGACACGCGTCTTTTGAAGACAAGATTAATTTTATCCAATTCAATACTTCATTAACATGTACTTTGATTCCAAAATCACGTAGAATATTTCAACGTGATGTTTAGCAGTCAGAGACGAATTATTAAGGAATGTAAATTTGTTCTTAATGAAACCTTTGGCACATATATATATCGTAATTATTTCAGCAATGCCCTTGATGTTTCTTGCTGATCTCTTTAGATTCATACCCTACTTCAGTGTATCTTATCACGATCATCCTCCCCTGGAGATTGTGATTGGATGTAAGAGCTACAGCGACCTAGATTAGCTCCCTCCTACGTATACACATCCCACACCTAAAGGCTATAGATGCAGAAGGTCCTTCTCTGATGTGTACTATCAGATCTATCAAGGGAAAAACTAGATCTAACGAACTCAGAATATCCTCAAAACTGTCCCTGTGGCTAGAAGGCACGGTTTGATGACAGTTCTGTTGTCTGAGTAGGAAATCCCTGCATGATTTCTGTCAACAAACGTATCCTTCATTTGTTCACCCTGTAATCTATGTCTATCGGTGCCTCTAGGCACTCGGAGGCTTTTTTCAAGTACACAGCAATCAATACTTGTCTATACTAACATTCCCAGTTCCAGATGGATACCAAGCATGATTAGTCGACAGCTTCAATAATTGTTTTTTTTATTCTAAAAAAAACATACCTTCATTTTCAAATATTTTTTAACTATTTTTTTTTTACAATGGCTATTATCCAAGCCATTCAGTTCAGTCAGATCAGTTGAGTGTTGGGTATATATTGTCACACTACAGATTCCAAAGACTCGATACATCACTTTACGCTAGAACCCGTAAGGACAACAGTAGAGGAGGAAAGAGGTAACCGTTACAAACATGCAGTTGAATATATTTTTCCAGTGAAATAATAAACATGTTACAGAGAAAATAAAGATATTTTTCTACTGCATTAATTAACACTTTTATTAATTTCACACAAAAGCAAATTAGTGACCAATTAGAGAGCAGAATTTAATTTGAAAAATAATTAACTGTTGTTGATTCTTTTTGTTTATTTCATCTTTATTGATTTTTCATGAAAGTTTCAAAAAAGTATGTTTTTTTCTTTTCAGCAATAATTTATCATGCTGGGAAAAGTGTTCAATGTATGGTAACACTTTTTTGACTGTAGTATATATATATGAGGATCCTGAACTCATTCACCCCTGAAGTTTCATAATGAACTATTTCAACCTTTGAAATGGAAGAGTTCAAATGTGCCTTCAGGGTTGAATGAATTATAAAATGACCTATAATTATAAATGTACACTCATGCAGTTAAAACCAAAAATCAAATCTTGGATAAATAAATCCAGCAAAATTTGTTTAGGACACGGATTCATCTCACAGAATCTGATAAGAATTTATCATCGGAATCTATGATGTGTTTGAACTTCCAGACAGTCATCTCTTAGTGCTTCGACTGTGCATGTACATCAATATAAAAACAACCACAAAAATATGAATAAAACAAGCCATTCTTAGTTGACCATCAATGCACATATCAGAGACACTAACTTAAACGCAAAAAACAAATGTTGATGGAGATGCTGACAAAGTCAATGGACCATGAACGGTAGGCTGCATCCAGCATTTGATGCATAGATTGATGCAAGATGCATCTATGGTCAAAGTTTGGTGGGTGTAGCACTTATACTTTCAGAGAAACGCAAAAACTTAAAGTTGAGTCTTGCTTACACTTCATGGCAGCGAGACAAAAATAACAAAATTACGAAAATAAATTTCTTACCTTTTCCATACAATGTTTGTCTCTCTTGTCTCTTTCTACACTTTCCAGGGGAGGAGTAACATTTCAGAGGTTTAAATCCACAATGTTATATCACTGTTCTCCGAATAACATCCAACTTTTTAACTCACCACACTGAAACAGAAAGAAAGATCTTACTTAAATACAAAGGAACAATTATCTACGTATGTACACACACTTAGGTAGGTTATTTCTGTGAATTGCCCAATTTTCATTGATTGTACGTATTTTCATTTATATCGTATAAATTGAGACTGAATTTATATATGTGCTGATTTCATGATTATACCTCCTCTATAAATGAATACAAAACAAAATACCTTATTTCCAAAGAAATCCAGTCTGTCTGAAAAAACGTATTTCACAAGACTATAGAAAAATATGTATATTTTCATGTATATATATATGTTCGAATTCATAGAAAAACAATCAGAATGATTGTCAAAGGTAATAATATAAAACTTGGAATTTTTTTGTGAATGATTAATGCGTACTTGATCAGGAAATTATATGACATGTAACATTTCCTATGATTGCTTAACCTACACTTATATGGATGCCACCAGGATTTATATAAATGCAAATTATTATTAAAATCATCAAAATGAGAGATGAACATTTTGACAGGGGAGGTAACTTTTCGGCAGAAAAAAAAATCCTTTTTGTTTTTGCATCATTCATATAAAATGGAAAACCCACAAAAACAAAACAAAAAGCCCCATGACGTATTTTGAAACGTGAAGAAAACCTAAGTTAACTAGAACAGAAAGAAACTACAATTGTACTATATATAACTCAGTACTCTATGTTGAATCATTTCTTTGAAACCCTCAATTGATGATAGCAGACCAAACAAAGTGCTGACACTTACGTACATACATGCCAGCTGGGCCCACTTGTATAAAACATCTCAACTCTGGAGATTAATACCTCAAGTCTAAGATTTCCCATAGACAATACGAGGCAATATTAGTTCATTATTAAATTTCAGGGGTGAATGAGTTAAAGATGCACAACGTTTGGTATCATATCTCGCATCTCATTATCCTTATAAACACCACACCTACAGCCAATTTTTTAAAAGCCCTGGGCGTTAATTACGGCAAATACGGTATATGGCTAAAATATCTTACAAGAGGTCAATGAGGTCTATATTGAATGGTCAACTTTTTTTTTTATTTGTTGTAGCATGCATGTAGCCTTTAACTTTCCAACTTAATTTGAACAACAACAAAAAAGTTAAAAAAAGTAATTAAGCATTAATTTACTTGTACTTTTATGACCAAATTGATGGCCGTTCTAATTTTAACAAAAATAAAATCATCACAAGCGGGGAACTTTTTTTGTTTTTTAATTTTTAAAATAACAACGTAAATTGATATTACCACTAAGTGCAATGATCAAAAAATGAAAATTATATTTATAACAGCTGCCATTAAAACAATTTGAAGCAGAATGTGAGAATCTTGCAGTTTTAAAATGTCTCTGCAGCCAGATTCAGATCAGAGGCCAAACAATTGCAACTGGTCATCTCTAGACTCTAAATTGACCCAAATAATAACAACAATTATACCTGTAGTTGAAGACCCCCAAATAATAATCAAACTTATCACAAAATTTCAGCAGCATATTACACAAACTACACATAATTAGCAAGTGTAGTAAATAAATTGTGTATTATGTACAAGTGTAGTAAATAAATTGTGTATTATGTACAAGTATAGTAAATAAATTGTGTATTAAAAATTGTCCAAGTATAGTAAATAAATTGTGCGTACAAGCATAGTAAATAAATTGTGTATAATGTACAAGTATAGTAAATAAATTGTGTATTATGTAGAAGTATAGTAAATAAATTGTGTATTAGAAATTGTACAAGTGTAGTAAATAAATTGTGTATTATGAACAAGTATAGTAAATAAATTGTGTATTATGTAGAAGTATAGTAAATAAATTGTGTATTATGTAGAAGTATAGTAAATAAATTGTGTATTAAAAATTGTCCAAGTATAGTAAATAAATTGTGCGTACAAGCATAGTAAATAAATTGTGTATTAAAAATTGTACAAGTATAGTAAATAAATTGTGTATTAAAAATTGTACAAGTATAGTAAATAAATTGTGTATAATGTACAAGTATAGTAAATAAATTGTGTATTATGTAGAAGTATAGTAAATAAATTGTGTATTAAAAATTGTCCAAGTATAGTAAATAAATTGTGCGCACAAGCATAGTAAATAAATTGTGTATAATGTACAAGTATAGTAAATAAACTGTGTATTATGTACAAGCATAGTAAATAAATTGTGTATTAAAAATTGTCCAAGTATAGTAAATAAATTGTGCGTACAAGAATAGTAAATAAATTGTGTATAATGTACAAGTATAGTAAATAAATTGTGTATAATGTACAAGTATAGTAAATAAACTGTGTATTATGTACAAGCATAGTAAATAAATTGTGTATTAAAAATTGTATAAGTGTAGTAAATAAATTGTGTATTATGTACAAGTTTAGTAAATAAATAGTGTATTATGAACAAGTATAGTAAATAAATTGTGTATTATTTACAAGCATAGTAAATAAATTGTGTATTAAAAATTGTCCAAGTATAGTAAATAAATTGTGCGTACAAGCATAGTAAATAAATTGTGTATTATGTAGAAGTATAGTAAATAAATTGTGTATTATGTACAAGTGTAGTAAATAAATTGTGTATGATGGACAAGTATAGTAAATAAATTGTGTATTATGAACAAGTATAGTAAATAAATTGTATATTATGAACAAGTATAGTAAATAAATTGTGTATTATGTACAAGCATAGTAAATAAATTGTGTATTATGTGCAAGTCTAGTAAATAAATTGTGTATTATGTACAAGTATAGTAAATAAATTGGGGATTATGAACAAGTATAGTAAATAAATTGTGTATTTTGTACAAGTATAGTAAATAAATTGGGGATTATGAACAAGTATAGTAAATAAATTGTATATTATGAACAAGTAAATAAATTGTGTATTATGTACGAGTTTAGTAAATAAATTGTGTATTATGTACAAGTTTAGTAAATAAATTGTGTATTATGTACAAGAATAGTAAATAAATTGTGTATAATGTACAAGTATAGTAAATAAATTGTGTATTATGTGCAAGTATAGTAAATAAATTGTGTATTATGTATAAAGATAATGACATTATTTCCTCTGAACTTCAATGCTCAATACTTTTGGTTTGTTTATGTTTTTACTCCTATAACAGCTATGGTTATTTAAGGACGTGCCAGGTTTTGGTGGTGGAGGAAAGTCGGAGTTCCCGGGGAAAAACCACTGACCTATATACGGCCAGTACCTGGCGACTACCCCACGTAGGTCTTGAACCTGCGACCCAGTGGTGGAGGGCTATAGTGGACCAGAATGTCAGCTCAATACACAGCTAATGATTTCTGCAATCTAACCCACGAAGTAATCCATGAACAAGAGGCCCAATGGGCCCGTATCACTGACACCTGTTATATATAATACGTTGGCCAAATTTTTATACGCCTGTATTTATATATATTGGCATTAGCCAAAAAATGAAATGTCTTGGCCAATCAAATTAGTAGTAATCATATCTGATTCTGTAATTTAACAAACTTGATTAGAAAGCTCTTCAGAAATCCAGTATGAACACAGGATTGATCTTATAATAAATTGTCTCTAGATCTCTAAGTCCGTGGTTAATTAAACCCTTATCCTTCTGACCACGGCAGAAGAATGAACCCATCTGAGGCCACATATTACAGTTAGTGAAACAATTGTATTACCATGCAGCCTCAAATTGACTGCAAGCTTATAAATGTTACAGATTTAATTTCTATCCAGAAAAAGGCTGAATGTGCATGGTGTGTTTATGAACTCGTACACTAAAACTATTGTTACTAAATCAGAATCCACCTGCCTTTGAAAGGGGATTAAATATGGTCTAGGTTGAGTTTGTGGTTTGTTTGTGTTTTACGTCCTTAATTAACAGCTATGGTCATTTAAGCACATGCCAGGTTTTGGTGATGAAGGTAGCCGGAGTTCCTGGAGAAAAACTACCGATGCCGTGAATGGCCAGTACCTGGCGACTGCCCCACACACGAAGGCCTCGAACCTGCGACTCAGTGGTGGAGGGCTAGTGGTAGCAGAATGTCAAGACGCCTTTTAACCACTTAACCACTGGGTTGAGTACTACAAAGTGCTGTAGTATTCCTGTGGTATAATGTGTTAATTACATGAAACACTGACCCATAACAAGAAGAACACCTATACAAAGTCCAACACTATAGTGATGGGCTGTTGAACTTAAATGTCAAATGTTTACAGTGAAAAGTATATATGCATTGGAAGTCATTTGTTCTTAGGATCTTTACTATATGATTGATGGTGATGCAGAATAAGAAATCAAAACTGCATAAAAGTTGCTTGTAATCCATTCATCATAAAAGAACAAATCTAACTGTAAGTTAACAACTCCATTTATAGATGTAAAAATAGTGTTGTCACTTTATTTATAAACTCTATTTATTAACAACAATTATGAAACAAGTTTTTTCAACTTATATTAATCACTCTTGTTGGCCCGGATGTTCGCGCGTGGGGGGGTCTAAGTGTGGGAGGAAACTGGAGTACCCGGAGAAAACCGACGTGATCGGGCAGGTGACCCAACCTTTTCACGTCCGTTCGGGGAATCAAACCCCGGCCGCCTTGGTGAAAGGCATGTGGGCTATCCACTGCACCA
Source organism: Mizuhopecten yessoensis (assembly GCF_002113885.1). Classification (NCBI taxonomy): domain Eukaryota; kingdom Metazoa; phylum Mollusca; class Bivalvia; order Pectinida; family Pectinidae; genus Mizuhopecten; species Mizuhopecten yessoensis. Next base: position 1,194,259 of record NW_018480073.1, on the reverse strand, counting down.
CCCGACCACCCAATTCGTCACTTTATTTGTGCATTCAGTCCTGTAAAATTGTAAACTGATTTTGTAATCGATCAGCAATCATTTTACTACTTCCAATATCGTTAATAGTTTTAAACCAATTGCCAGCAGCGTATACATCCAACACACACAGGTATCAACCCTCACACATAAGGTGCTACAAAATGTTGCAATAAAAGGTACATTTTAAAAGGCTGATGACTTTTTTGACAATTAGGACGTGTGCATGTATGTCCTTCTTCAAAAGTTTAATTGCACAGCTGCATCATCATTGCTGAGATTAAACATATATAAGCATAAATAAACGTAACATTTTTATACAGCTTCAACAATAGTGCTGTGCAATTATTATTCTGAAGGGCCGAGGGATATACACAAGTCCAAAACGTAAAGAATGTCATCAAAGATTTTTTTTTCGAACATATACACATTTGTATACGGATGAACTAAGTATTGTGCTTTGAAATTCATTGTTACTATCTGATGTATTTAACTTTTACTATTGAACAATGTAATAATTTGAGCATTTGTAATATGCTCCGTTTCTTTTTCCATATATTTCATTGACGCATTTAACGCAAGTACGTTCATGTAATCCTTTTAAGATGTCGCAATTTCTAGTCATCTGCATTATGTGTTCTCCATTTATGACATCACAAATAAATTTAAATCGCCTGAAGAGCCCCAAGATGGGCGAAAGCGCTAGCCGATTATACTAGTCTTCGTATTTTGTTTTATTTACACATTTGTTGATATACATATAATTTTAACTCATTCACCCGTGAAATTTCATAATGGACTATTCCAACCTTTGAATTGAATTGGAATAATTCAAATGTGTCTGCAGGCCTCCGGGGTGAATGAGTTAAATAATAAATTCTTGACAAAACATCTTTAATCTTACATAGCACTTTCATCTCTTTGATTTTTCAGATTATTGGCTTGAGTTAAGCAGGCTGGGATCAAAGGTTATCATTTTCTTTTTAAATTGATAACCTTGACCCACTTTTAAGGTCATCACACTTTTAAGGTCATCAGGCCTCTTCATTATTCAGAAGCAGCTGTCATTAAACACATTGACGCCGAACTGACTGTATACGGAGGCTGTAACACAGCTGCATGACTTTGTGCCAGGTGTGCTAAAAAAGAAAACCTGAGAGATTTAAAATAAAACATCAGATAGATTTATACAGCAATCTACGTAAGCAAACAGCTTGAGTAATCACCTATTCCTTTATCCATTAAGGATAGTTAGGCTAATTCAAGGCTCTGATCCAGGCACATTTGTGCATTTAACACAAATTTCCTTGTTTATGTAGTACATGAAAACCTCAGCCTTCAAACATTGCACATTTTCAGAGTAACAGTAATTGGGTGATTTATGCACTGAAAAATTGCAAGAGATTTTCTGCCGATTACAGGTTCAATTGAACGAGATATTTTAAGGATCCCGATACCATGACTAACTAAGATCAAGAACAGTCATTACCATGCATGGACATTCTTTTCATGCGTGAATATGTATAGTTTTGATGATTCATTTCTGAAAAGGAAACATCTATTACCAAGACAAGGTGGTTTTCAGGTTTAACACAAATCACAGGTATAATGTGTAAGGTAGTATATATCCTTAACTCTGATACCAATCACAAGTATAATGTGTAAGGTAGTATATATCCTTAACTCTGATGCCAATCACAGGTATAATGTGTAAGGTAGTATATATTCTTAACTCTAATACAAATCATAGGTATAATGTGTAAGTTAGTATATATCCTTAACTCTGATACCAATCACAAGTATAATGAGTAAGGTAGTATATATCCTTAACTCTGATACCAATCACAAGTATAATGAGTAAGGTAGTATATATCCTTAACTCTGATACAAGTCACAGGCATAATGTGTAATGTAATATATATCCTTAACTCTGATACCAATCACAAGTATAATGTGTAAGGGAGTATATATCCTTAACTCTGATACCAATCACAAGTATAATGTGTAAGTTAGTATATATCCTTAACTCTGATACCAATCACAAGTATAATGTGTAAGGTAGTATATATCCTCAACTCTGATACAAATCACAGGTATGATGTGTAAGGTAGTATGTATCCTTAACTCTGATACAAATGACAGGTATCATGTACATGGTAGCAAATATATCCTTAACTCTGATACAAATCACAGGTATAATGTGTAATGTAATATATATCCTTAACTCTGATACCAATCACAAGTATAATGCGTAAGGTAGTATATATCCTTAACTCTGATACCAATCACAAGTATAATGCGTAAGGTAGTATATATCCTTAACTCTGATACCAATCACAAGTATAATGCGTAAGGTAGTATATATCCTTAACTCTGATACAAATCACAGGTATAATGTGTAAGGGAGTATATAACCTTAACTCTGATACCAATCACAGGCATAATGTGTAAGGTAGTATATATCCTTAACTCTAATACCAATCACAAGTATAATGTGTAAGGTAGTATATATCCTTAACTCTGATACAAATCACAGGTATGATGTGTAAGGTAGTATGTATCCTTAACTCTGATACAAATGACAGGTATAATGTACATGGTAGCAAATATATCCTTAACTCTGATACAAATCACAGGTATAATGTGTAAGGTAGTATATATCCTTAACTCTGACACAGATCACAGGTATGATGTGTAAGGTTAAGCATATATCCTTAACTCTTACACAAATCACAGGTATAATGTATATATCCTTAACTCTAACACAATTTAAATCACAGGTATAATGTGTACGGTAGCATATATCCTTATATTAACTCTTACACAAATTACAGACCTGTAATGTGTCAGGTAACATATACATGTAAATCCTTAACTCGGATACAAATCATAGGTAAAATGTGTAAGGTAGCATATACATCCTTAATTCTTACACAAATCATAGGTAAAATGTGTAAGGTACCATACATATTGTACATCCTTAACTCTGACAAAGATCACAGGTATATCCATGCTTTAACAGCACAGTCTATTAGTCTGCATAATCTGGACATCTGCTGTTTAAATCATCAGATATATATACTATTATTAGTTATTAAAATACTTAATACGTACCTGGTAAGCCTATTTACTACCAGTTTTATATATATATACCTTATTTATCAATGCCGATGTAACGGTGACAGGTCACAGCCTTAGTAAGATCCGAAACATTAGAAACCACACACACAATCATAGATATGTAACTGAGCAGTCACATTGTAGGTATTATATATTGATCCTCGAAGGCCACTGCACCAAAACTATATATTTCAGATTATCCTGGTCGAGAATAGCACAGGGCTGCTAGACAATTGATATAATCACATGTGACAAAACTTAAAGAGAGTCTGCAACGGCGGATACCTTGACGGAAGAAAAAACATTATATTGTAATCGTCACAGCCACACAGACCTTCTGCAACCTGATTAAAATCGTCTGTTACATGGCTCCGTTAACTTTGTACTCACAGGTGATTTTAATCATACTGGACCATCTGGTACTCAACACATAGACTTAGGACAATCTCTGGTACTCCCCACACCGACTAAGGACAATCTCTGGTACTCCCCACACTGACTTAGGACACTCTGGTACTTCCCACACTGACTTAGGACAGTCTAGATCTGGTAGTCCCCACACTGACTTAGGACAGTCTCTGGTAGTCCCCACATTGACTTAGAACAGTCTAGATCTGGTACTCCCCACACAGAATTAGAACAGTCTAGATCTAGTACTCCCCACACAGACTTAGGACAGTCTAGATCTAGTACTCCCCACACTGACTTAGGACAGTCTCTGGTATTCCCCACACTGACTTAGAACAGTCTAGGTCTGGTACTCCCCACACTGACTTAGGACAGTCTAGATCTGGTAGTCCCCACAGACTTAGGACAGTCTAGATCTAGTACTCCCCACACAGACTTAGGACAGTCTAGGTCTAGTACTCCCCACACTGACTTAGTTAGGACAGTCTAGATCTAGTACTCCCCACACAGAATTGGGACAGTCTAGATCTAGTACTTCCCACACAGACTTAGGACAGTGTCTGTTACTTCCCACACAGTCTTAGGACAGTCTAGATCTAGTACTCCCCACACCGGCTTAGGACAGTCTAGATCTAGTACTGTCCCCTCACAGACTTAGGACAGTCTAGATCTAGTACTCCCTACACAGACTTAGGACAGTCTAGATCTAGTACTCCCCACACAGACTTAGGACAATCTAGAATTATTACTCCCCACACAGACTTAGGACAGCCTAGATCTAGTACTCTCCACACAGACTTAGGACAGTCTAGATCTAGTACTGTCCCCACACAGACTTAGGACAGTCTAGATCTAGTACTCCCCACACAGACTTAGAACAGTCTAGATCTAGTACTCTCCACACAGACTTAGAACAGTCTAGATCTGGTACTCCCCACACAGACTTAGGAAAGTCTAGATCTGGTACTCCCCACGCAGACTTAGGACAGTCTAGATCTGGTACTCCCCACACAGACTTAGGACAGTCTAGATCTAGTACTCTCCACACAGACTTGGAACAGTCTAGATCTGGTACTCCCCACACAGACTTAGGACAGTCTAGATCTGGTACTCCCCACACAGGCTTAGAACAGTCTAGATCTAGTACTCTCACACAGATTCACTTAAATGGAGCTGGATTGCTATTTACATGTGACAAAGCTTAAAGACGGCCTGTAACGGAGGATACCTTAATAATAATAATAGTAATTCGAGGATCTTATATATCCCTTTATTACAACCTAGAATGTAGGTCCTCTCAAAGCAGTTCACAAATATTATTCGTGGTTATAGGGCCTTTAATTTGCAACCAGCCAATATCTTTCTCAACTCCATGGTGAGCATACAGCCGGTCCGCTGCCATTTCGGCGCTAATAGCTAGCATTCAATAATTCTAGCACTGCATGCCCAACCACGTACTCATTTACAGCTGAGTAGACTGGAACAAGCGGAGTAAAATATCCTGCTCAAAGATACAACACAGTTCCGTGCCATGACTCGAACATGCAACCCTTCGGTCACGAGTCCAGCGTCCTACCACTAGACTACCGTGCCTCCTTCACACTGATGGAGGACAAACAATGGCAAGGTAACCGTCACAGCCACAGACTTACATTAAAGGTACATCCCAACTCCACGCAGACCGGCACCAAAAAGGTGCTGGACAGCTGCTGGACAATCATCACATTTAAAAAAGCTATGAAAGCCTGTAATGAAGAATATATCTCCATACTGACCGAGTAAAAACAGTAGCTGATATGGTCAAGTTGTCATAGCTACACCAACTTAGGGCAGTCTGGTACCCCATGGCCAGCCACCTCAACAGACAAGACTCATGGAATCGTACTGTATCAAGCATATTCAAGGAAATCTTGTACAGTATATCAGTAACGTAGCTCTACCATGGCACATTATCTACTAATTCTGACACTTCATTATCAATGGATTTTTACAGTGTCAAATACCATCAAAATTGGGAATATAACTTTACAGTGGGATGTTATCAAATCTTTGTGGTCACAGAGTACAGTGTACATTATTGGGACTAAATAGTCAGTATTCTGTTTTAGGAAAAATGTGCATAATTCAATAACGGCACCGATCGATGTTTGAGAATGTAATACAGCAAAGATGATACAAAGCATTTTCACTCCATTAATTAAAATGATGAACATGAAACATATTCAGGATACCGGTAATCATCAACTTAAAGCCAAAACCAGACCAGTTTATTTGGCCTGTTGCCTGTTCTGATGGAAAAATCTGTCTTATCAAGACTTTTAAGGATCCTCGCACCAATGCCAAAAACTGCAACTTATAACGAAATGGAATTTGTTTTACCTGCGTGACAATAGCCATGCAGACGAGTCCAATGATACAGTTATGTTAAACTACAACACCAAATTAAGGGGAGGTCACTGTACATGTACAGTATAAAAAAATGCAGTGGAAATCTCGAGTGTTATTTTCCCTGCAATGGAACAGACAGGGATCTTTAAATGAAAGATATTTTGCATTGGTAGAAACATGATAAAAAAGCGATTTTTCTTGCTATGATAATTATAGCAGCATTTATTGGCATGATAATACTTATATTGCTGGCTTCTAGATCTGTACAGTACTTAATATTATATATTCAAAGCAACTGTGTTTTAGTTGTGTTTAGCGAAAAATAGTAAACTACTGTAAAATTCTTGCTATCTATTTAAGGATCTATGTACCTGATCACTGCAAAATATACCTATCACTAGGTATAGATATGCATATTGGGAACTCCACAGTAATTTTGATAAATCAGTTCTGACAAGAAATCTGTACCTTGTAGTAATTTTGTTAAATCAGTTTTGACAAGAAATCTGTACCTTGTGGGTGTTCCCATGAATTTTATTTTTAATAAAATGATATAAGCAAAGAAAACTTTGTTCTGAGTGTAAAAAATAATTTTGTATACACTGGGATTTGAATCCTGAACTTCATGCTTTAATTGTTCATGATTTATTTGGAAAAATAAGTTTTGAGGAATCACATGGTGACCGATTTAAAAAAAAAAAGGGAAATATTTCGAGGTCTGCATATTTAAGATAAAGTACATGTAACTGAAGCAAAAAGTAACAATGTTTAAAAGGAATTTAAAATTTGGCACCGTACACTACCTTTATACATGTACATACATATGCAATCTAAAGAAGGTTGATGAGGAAATTTAAGAACCATTAATGCATACATGTTATCTTTCTAGTCCATTAGGATAAAAGAAGCATCAAAACTCCGCATTTCTTTTTTATAATATTTGAAACTAAGCTTAAGGAGATCAATGCAGAAAATGTACCAGAATTTATGGGATCTATTAGTTTGTATGCACATGAAACACAAAACCGTGTTTATTTATGAGAACTCATGAAGACTTGGCGTCTTGATCTTGTAGCCATTAGGGATCTTTGTCCTGCAGTGTCTGTGTTACGGCTTAGTGAGAACTTAACTACAGAATTCCAACAAGGTTGTTCGTAATAATAATAATGATATACAATATTTGATATAGCGCCCTATCTAGCTAACATATCAGCCACTCTAAAGCACTTTACAGTACATAGATATACAATTAATACAATTAGCATATACATTTATCAATACAATTTTGGAAGAATTCGCAGGAAATGCCTTATCAGGCGCTTAAACTAGCTACTAGTCCTAATAATATGCCACCTGGCTAATATCTCCCTAAGTGTGTATATAATGCCTGTGTGTGTGCTGGAGATGTAACGTGTTCTGTTGGTAGTGGGACCGTGCTTCCAACGGCATCATTAATTTATAGTGCCACCTTACTTACGTAAGCTTGGATGCTACAGTGCGCACAGATACCGCAATTAACAATCCACCCCAGACCAATTTATACTCCGCCTGCGTGGAAGGCTGGCCATGGTTCGAGTGTTAACCAATCGACCAATCCACCCGTACACACAGTATATATATATAAGCTACCCTTCATTTTATTTCAGATACAAATGTAGCATGACTGGGCCAGAGTGAGCTTACATGGTAGCTATATAGATTAGAAGGTCAGAGCGGCAGTATAATTATCAAAATGTCCAGGGTTTGAATTACAGGCATCATGAGCGGCAGTACTATCGTTTGCAGTTTTACACTGGAACACTGCTGTAATTCATTTTTTGTCCGATTCATCATGATTTTATTTTTTAATCACTGATTAAGCTAATAACCTTTTGAACGATTGGGCCCAAAAATGACATTTATCACAGCTATATAATATATAGTTATGCCAGAGAAAAAGTTCCCAATGCATATAGTTGTATAGGTTCTGGCAGTAGTATGGGGACGGTTAAGGATTTCTGTCCCGGCCATTGCACTGCCGTTTTACTACATCCAGTAATTACCTCTCCTTAGCTTCTGTTTCGATATAATTGTTGCACATTTGAGCTTAGTACACTTCCGTTGAACATATGTAGCTCAATCGTTTAAAGCAATAGTATAACAATCTTAAGTCCAGGGTTCGCATCCCAGACTGAGCCCCTCCAAATTATTTTACACTCAGAACATTCTTGTTGATAATGTTTGGTTTATTTCATCTTTGTTATTTTCATCCAACGAAGTAAGGTTTTCTTTACAGAAATAATTTCTCATACCAGAAAAAATATTTTCCAATACAGCTTCTGACAGTGGTACGGGGATCCTTAAGTGTGTCTATAGCATGTAGATGTAATAGCACCTAATTGTATCCTAGAAACTATCAGGAAGCTACTGGCTGATAAGATCACATATTTCTCTCCACACATCATTAAAACACATCTCTATGTTAGCTGATAATATTATTTTGACACCAACATTTTGGTTCATTTTGCTTATTTTTGAACCTTGTCCAATTAATATCTGCCTTGATGCGTCACCCTATCTATTACGTCAAACTCGCTATAATGTGTTGTTATTTGAGTTCTCCCAACGCCATTCCTATAAATTACATTTTTTATTACTATATCAGTTCAAACGTTATATTTTATTTTTTCTTCAATTGTACAGCATGCGCACATTAAGGTAATAGGATTGTGTCGCCATTTCTCAGTAGAATTTATTCAAATTTTGTAGTTATATTGTTTTGAAGTAAAGAAAAATTTCTGCCACAAAAAAAATATAGGTTGTCAGAATTTTAAGGATTTTAAATGGATTTTATGTAAAAAGGATTGAATTTTGAAAAATAAATTGAAACACACATTTATTTGGCAAAATAATTTCAATAAAAATGATACTAACATAGATTAGTATTGCATTAATGTATATCAATTTCATAAATGCTGAAATTGTGAAAAATTAATCATCTATAAACGATTAAAAATTGACATTTCATAATAAAACCATATACACATAGTAATTGCATGCAAGAGTTATCGTTCTTGAAAAACTTCACAGACTTAGTGAAATAGTATTGTAGCCGGTTTCCTGAAGTACAGAAAAATGGACACATGTGACTCATTGATTAAAAAACAACTGAATTAATACCTGGATTGCTTTGCAATACTTTAATATTGAAAGAACACACTGTTCTGTCAATAATAAGCATACAATATTCATCAGTTTAATATTAAACATTAGAATATGCTGAAAGTGTGATACTGTCTCCCTACATTGGATTTTCAACTAGGGATGTACTTCCTATTTCCGTTTAGCAATACACTCCTATGACCTTAAGTTATATTTAATCAGGTTTGGAAAATTAGCCTAAAGCTTATACCAACTCCTTTCCGCTGGTTAATAATAATGGGCATATGCACAAATGTAAAACAAGATATAATACCGTATTTGCTGTTATAAGTGCCCAAGATGGGCATATATGCACAAATGTAAAACAGGATATAATACCGTATTTGCTGTTTTAAATGCCCAAGATGGGCATATATATATGCACAAATGTAAAACACAGTCTGCGACGTTAGGCACTAGTCCGATGCCCACGACTAGTAAATTTAAGTCTGGACTAGTATTGAAAATATTTAGCTAGTCCGTCTGGACTAGTGGCAATTTTCCTCCTTTTTTTTCCAACTTTAGTAGTTACCAAACATTACTTCCGGTTCATAACCATGTGAAACCAACCATGGCGATGTTGCTAAGTTGGAGGAAAGGTTCAAAACCAGCTAAGCCTGTCCGTGAACAGACAGAAAAAATTGCTCCAACACGAAAGAAAAATTTACGGTTCTGGCTAATGCTTAACGGCTCGATGGAAACAACAGTAATACTGCATTAGTGATAATTGGTGATCACGTTCCGTGCTCCGTTTCTTTAGTTAATTATTGAGAGATATTTTGTTTTGATTTCTAATAATTTTCCAATTTAGATCACAATTTACACTTCATGCTGTAAAAAAGACCAGTCTGTAATTTGGACTAGCAAATTCACAGTTGGACTATTAAAATTATGGGTTCACTAGTCCAAATGACTAGTAAGGAAAATAGTTAACGTCACAGACTGAAAACAGGATATAAAACCGTATCTGCTGTTATAAATGCCCAAGATGGGCATATATGCACAAATGTAAAACAGGATATAATACCGTATTTGCTGTTATAAGTGCCCAAGACACTTTAAAGATTGCCTTAAAAGTAATGCATATTAGGATAATAGAATGTATGAGATTTATGATGAAAAATAACAAGAGGCCCAATGGGCCTGCATCGCTCACCTGGTATGAATCTCACATTTGTAACCTTAAAAGTGATCTAAAATAAAGCTACAGGCAAATCAAGTCATTAGGTTGAACAAATTTTATAGCCTTTCATTTCAGGATGCAACTTGCAAAGTATCAACATCCTGGGACCCATGGTTATTCAGAAGAGGTCGTTTAAAGATTTAAAACAAATTTGACCCCTGTGACCTTGAATATAAGTCAAAGTCATTCACTTTAACAAACATAGTAGTCCTTGATCCCAGCATGCTACTGACTAAATATCAATATCCTGAGCCTTTTGGTTATTCAGAACAAGTTGTTTAAATATTTTTAACATATTTGCTCCTTGTGACCTTGAATATGATTCAAGGTCATCCATTTAAACAACTTGGTAGCCCTTGATCTTAGTATGCTACTGGCCAAATATCATCACCCTGGGCATTTAGGTTATTGAGAAGTTGTTTAAATTTTTTAACATATTTGACCCCTGTGACCTTGAATATAGGTGAAGGTCATTTATTTGAACAAACTTGATAGCCCTTATTAAGAAGAAGTCGTTTAAAGTAAAATATTGACGCCGGATGCCGGACGGATTGACAGGTGAGCTAAAAATCAACTTCTACTGTTGCTATCACTGAAGGCCATTACAAATATTCCAGTATGGCTGGAGGTTTGGAAATGAAAAGTTCCGTCTGCATTACAGGAAGCAAGACAAGCCATGATCACTAGACTTTTAACTGTAAATCTCTGCTTTCTATTAAGTACGTACTATATATATCATTGTTTGGGTCTAGTCAGGTCTGGGAACGTGGAGGTGGAGCGGGATTTTATAATTTCAATTCCTCCTGAAAAAGGAGACGGGGTGCTAATGACGATGAATACAGTCAGTAAAATGCTGTTGTAATAATTGAAATTAGAACAGGAATATGATGAAATACATTAATTGTTCATCTGGCAAACATAATTACAACTGTACTACATTAGTTAAACACATTATATAAACTGAAGCCTTATGGGTAAAACATTATAGAAACAGCTTGCTCATAATTCCAGTTTATTTACGACTGAAACCTTCTGCTGCTTATAATATGTTTCTGAGCGTGGATCTGATGCCAACTTTATAGTGCTATCTCACTGAAATACCATGCTGAAGGCACCCAGCACAGCATTCCGCCCGCTGTCACATTAATATTACTGACCAATGGTAAACCAGTTGTTGTCATTACCCCAAATGATGAACGTTAAGCAGGGAATAACAACTACCATGTTTAAGGACTAGGGAATAAAATGCCCCCTTATAGGACAGAACCCATTACCTTCCTCACCAGGGCGAACATTCAACATTAAAGCCAAAAGTGAGGTGTTGCCAAGCAAGGTGCTAGGAAATGAAAGATAGTCAGAAGTAGAAAGAAACAAAATTTCTCAGGGGAGGAGGGAGGGGGGTTGGAGGGTGTGAGATTTATGATTTTCCTTAAATAGTGCCGGGAGAATATATATATTTTTTAAATATGAATATTATTCCTTTAGCTACTACAGACTATAAAACATTGATCGCCAAAATCTATATAGATGTATGTATGTCAGTGTTCTTGCATCGTGATTTTAAATGTTTGGTATCACTTCCCTGTGTCACACCGTCTTCAATCCAAATTTTTTATTAATACATACAGTTGTATATCTTTGTGTGTCATAAGTAGCTGATGATATTTTAAGAACACCGACCATGTTTATTTTCATCATACATAGGCAGTGCCTGAAGAGCAATATTTCATCCCTAGACCAACTGTAAACAGAGATTGGTAGAATGTCAAGTACTGAAATTCTGCCTGACAGGATACAGTGTTACTGTGTGACAGATGCTGTATCTATGGTCGATCACTACCCAATTAAGAATGGATGTCAAGTTCCATTCTCCGCTTAGTTCTAAAAGCGACTTTATTGTTCTTTTCTATAGTAATTAGAGTTGTTTGTGACTAATGAAAATAGCAGACTATAAATAGTAGTCAAGGCATTGGACTTACGACACAGAATCTGGGTTACCAGACAAACAAGCTTTTCAACAACACAGATCATAATAAAGCCTCCAAACTATTCAGATCAAACAGAAGCGATTCAAACATTAAAAAGGATGATAAAACAAGAATTAATGGCTTAATGTAGAGAGCATGTACATGATTCTTCAAGTAAATAAAATGTTCTGTTATTTCGATTATTTCGTAAATTCATGAACTCTTCTTATTAAAATTTCAACATGGTCCAGGTAAAAAACATTACAGATTAATCCTAAATGGAGAAAGAAACATGCCATATGGCAATTCATAGACTGACAAGATAAGAATTAAGATATCATTTAATAAGCTTTTATAAGTTAAACAGCTCAGGTTAGCGACATATGTACTACAAAGAAAAGTACATATTATGTTTCGTGATGTACAAGAAATGTACATGAAAATTTAAATAAAACCACATTAAGTTCAAAACAGGTCTCTTTTTTCAGTAGACATTTGTACAGATAAACAGTATCTTAGGTCTTAATGCTCGGCCACCTTTGAGAATTAATTTACTTACGGAATCTAGATTTCCTCAGCTGTCCCTAACCAAAGCTGCGTAAATGTCAGGCCGTATCAGATGTACTGTATACCAGGCACGGAATCCTGTTATAGAAACTCGGGGAGTTGTGATCATGAGAGATGCTGAAAATGCCAGATACACCACCTCCAGCTTTTTACACGCTAGACAATGGAAGTGTGGAGGGCACCGGAATGTCAGCACACCGCATCACACAGATTTACTTAAACAATCAACATGAAGAGCTCTGATCTAATCCAGAAAACCCTGCCAAAGATCTGTTAGCTTACAAACACCAGATGATAAATAAAAGTAGAAAACCATCTTCTAGCTGAGTCCTGGTTTCCATTACTGTACAAAAAAGTGCTTTGTATTGCTAAGGAGTTACTTCACTTCTTTGATTTATATACATTCAGTGATGGGCTTCTGTATATATACCACTATAGGTATCCTCTTGAACCGAAAATAAGAACTTAAACAATCTTCAACATGGTTCTTTAACTCATTCACCCCTGAAATTTCATAATGAACTATTCCAACCTTGGAATTCGAAGAGTTCAAATGTGTCTTCAGGGGTGAATGATTTAAATTATTGAATTAAAATCCAGATGATCGAGTCAACTACTGTAAGGCACAAAAGATCACAATGGCACTGTACACTCTATAAACATGTAGCCCGGGGATAGGGTAGGATACTTATAAGGCATGTGAGACAATCCAACAAGAGTACTGCGGGGCGGAACAATATACGCCCGTCGAATGTCATATAGTATTATATACTTTCTTACACTGAAATAAGATCTGCATCATTCCAAGAGTGGTTAGCTGATATGCTATAAAAAATGTACATATAGGAGGAAATAAATTACTGAAATGAACAAAGAACAATAACTTTTGCAAAAATTGTTGAATTAAAATTCTTTTAAGGGAGAAACAACTTCATATCATGATTATAATGTTTACCAAGTTTCAAAGAGATTAGTCGAAACATGTAGGAGATTGCCGGACAAACAAAAGTTTATGCTGGGCGGCTGGACAACCCTATACCATAATACTCCCGTCAAATTTGACGGGCATATAAAAACATATCAAAAGATCTTAAAATTAAATGACTCAAAATGAGCTTATCTAGGTGACTCGCATGTTCACAAAACTCTTGGGTTAATTTAGTTGCCTTAATCAGTAAAATAAAAGCTAGTTTACACAATTCATGAGCTAAAGGGCCTGTCACACACTACAGATGTACCTTGTCGGGACGAAACCGGAGCAAAATATTAACAACGTCAAGGAAATCGGACCGTAGCAATACTGATGTACATGTATAAGTACCGGCATTCACTTTGCGATACTGTTGAGTTGTTCTACCAATGTAAGAGCCGATGTGGTACCGAATACCACTTTTCAGTAGTTAGTACATGATCAGCGGCGCTTCAGTAACTACTTTGCTGGTATTTGGTAGTACTACTGTATCCCATCGTTACCAGTACAGTATACACTGAGGCCACTGGAGGTCGAGCCACCAATCAAATGTAGTCCCGTTGCTCGCTCCGACAGCACAACGATGAACATTTTTTGAGCAATATGTTAAAAAAATGATGTTTACATCCCTGTAGCTTGTATTGAACACTAGGTTGTTTTTTAGTTTGTAAATAATAGTTTATAAAAAATAGCAATTTGGTTTTAGAAATGATCGCAAAATGTTAATATCCCTGTAACACTAGCTAGCTGACATTAAATCGTATATATTTAGCTTATATTGAACACAAGGTTGTTTATTGATTTTTTAATCAATTGTTTAAATAAAATAGCAATTAGGTTTCAGAAGTGATTGGAAGATGGTATATCACCGAGGTTATATATATACAGTATAGTATCTATAGCTTGTACCATTTTATACTTTTATTTTAATATACACGATCTCATGATACTGACAGACTGACATTAGTATGTTGAAATTTGTTATTACATCACAAAACATCACAAAAGCATATATATATATCTAACATAATCTCAGAGCAACAGTATCACGCATATATATCTGAATTGACATTTTAGACGATATTAATTATTTGAGATGGAGACGTAATAGACGTTCATCAAATAAAACATGCAATCAAATCCTGTCAAACAATATCAGCCCTGAGCTATTTTATATGCACACAGATAATTCTCTGCCTGGTTTAAGACCACATAAAATAATGCATGAACAAATTGAGAACTATATGATGATTTCCTTTTTGATGACATTTATTGGTGCTAGCTCTGCATCACGATCTTTTAAATTCAAGATAACCACTAAAACTCAGATGGAAAAATCGGTCCCTGAAAAGGTCATTGTGACCGATATAAAATGTGTGGGTACAGGCCTATGTTGCTAACTGGCCATGGATGTGATGTGTTAATTTGTTCAAAAATGTAACCTTCAACAGGTTGGGCACAACGGCACACATGGGTAATAATCCTGCATTTGGGGAACATCTTTGTATGTTATGGTTGAATGCATTTCAAATCTAATCAAAATTTTGTACTTCACTTATGTTATTGAAAATCGCCATATCTATTGGTTATTACAAACAACTTTTGGTTGAACAGTTTTTGCTTTTGCAAGTATTTCACGACCTTTGAAGCCTTAGAAAAGTCGGGACATCTAAAATCACGAAAATGTCAAAACACGAAAAAACGTTCAACCAAAAGTTGTTTATAATAACCATACAAATAGCGATTTTTAATAAAGATAGTGAAGTACAAAATTTTGATGTTTTATATAGGATAGTGAAAGTAGATTTGAAGTGCATTCAACCATAACATACAAAGATGTTACCCAAATGCAGGATTATAACCCATATGCGCCGTTGTGCCCGACCTGTTCAAGGGACCACACATCAATGACACACTGCCTAAACTTCCACATATATCCAGGGCTCGCGCTGTCGGTAGCCATTTTTTTTATTGGCTACTTAAAATATGATGTGGCTACTAAATTGACTACTAAGTTTTTAAAAATGGAGAAAAATCTGTAACTTTGTCCAAGAAAACAGCCTGTCTATACTCATGTGTGTACTGTGGCTGACACTGATTGCGTAAACATAATCAGGGTCATCACAGACTAGCGTGCGCTGTACAACTGCGAGCTAATTATGCTGTTGTCTAAATTGTCAAGTCAATTATCAATCTTCAGATGGCAGGTGTTATAATTCGTGTACATTAATGGACAGTGAGGTCAAGTTAATTGGATGACCCATTGACATTGAGAAAACATTCTGATGAGCGAGTCACACACATAGGTGTGGTTTGATTTAATTGGTTTAGTATTGTTTAACATCTTTTCACCAGCTATGGTCAATTAAGGAAGGTCTCCCGCTGTGTGCAAGATGCATTCGTATGTGTTTTGGGAGGTTGTGATATGCTCCTGTTTGGGCTCGCACACATACATTTGGCGGTGCCGTAACACTGAATCCAACAAATTTATGGATTTAAAATTAGAGTACATGGCCCTCATTTACCTTATCCAGTACTGTACTAGTGATAAACATAAATATGTCTGATATATGCTTGATTAGAAAGTATAAGTATCGCCTGGAAACACCTTGTCGAAGTGCCGATTTTTCGGCTTTTCAGATCATTTCCAATGAGATATCGTATCTGTGTACTTTCGTAGTTTAAGGTTTTAGAATTTCAAGTGATCGAGAAAAGTTATTTAGCCTTGAAGTTATGCAGTTTTTAGAACAGCAAACCGTTCAAAATGTCTTCGACGGTCGCTTATATTAGGTGCCAATCGACGACACAGGAATGGCCAAGTTACATGCGATGTGATCCGTCACAGGTACTAGCCTCGTCTGTCAATACACCTATATTATTATAGGTGTATTGACAGACGAGGCTAGTACCTGTGCTTTCGTTTTATTTCGAAGGGTTGGTCAATACCGTTATAAATTCGTCCTTTTCCTTTCAAATGTGTTCTACTGCCATAAATTTACATTTGAAATGTGTATTCTTTTAAAATATATAGAGGTTTTTTTTTACATAAAACATGAATTACAGTGAATATATCTAAACCCAGGAAAAGTAATTGTCAATATTGCATTATAATTACTGAGGCATTGATTTGGATTTTTATTAGTTTTATTTTTAGATTGAAGGCACAGAATTAGATTATCTAAGCCCACATTTAAAGGCGAATATTATCTTAAAATTTGAACTTTTCAATCCATAATTTTATTCACAATTCCTGTCTCAAGAAAATGAGATAAAGTCTGATTTTCTCTGTTTTGAAAAGAAATCAAAAAGTTCTGGTGGAAATTTTCAGCATTTTAATGAATGTTATATTTTCTTATAATTACAGCCATATAATCAGAAATTATTTAAAAAAATATCACATAATGGATAAAATTATAAACATGATACATTTAACAAAATTTGAATTTAATACTAATAGAGTACTCCTTAACTCATTCACCCCTGAAATTTCATAATGAACTATTCCAACCTTTGAATTGGAAGAGTTCAAATGTGTCTTTAGGGGTGAATGGGTTAATATAAAATGTAGAATAGTATTGAGCTATCTTCATGGAATCAAAATTATGGCCCAGACAATGAATTTGAATGCCATGATCCTACACATACGGTATATATCTCTAAAATGTGTCGAGTTATCTTCAGCAATTCAGAAAATATAGCCCAGATAATCATTAAGGATGGAANAATGTTATATTTTCTTATAATTACAGCCATATAATCAGAAATTATTAAAAAAAATAATGGATAAAATTATAAACATGATGCATGATGGGCGGCGGCATACAAATGGCAACTTATGTTCAAATATTTTATATTATATATGTTAGCTGAAGAAAACTGCCAGTATCAAGCTGATGATGAGGACACAGTGACACATTTCACTCCTGGTTTTCTTATATCTAGACGGCTACGAACGTTGTTTGAAGATTTTCTTGGAGTGTCCTCTTGTTTTTCTGTGTTTATGTCAATTTTAAACATATTTGAAGTGACTATATAATCATACATATTATTCATAATTTTATATAAAATGTACATTAATCATGTCTCCTCTCATTTTACGGTGCTTCAATTTTGGCAAGTTTAATCTTTGTAGACACTCAGTATATATGTTAGATATTTTAGCCCCGGTATTAGTTATAAATAGATGGGCACAGAAAGTGGTAACATATTGACTGTTCAATATGATGACGAGCAGATTGAAAAGGTTGTCATTGTCGAGTGAAGGATAGCTTACATTATAAACTGACTTTCCAGTTAAAATTAAAGCCTATAAACAATGTAAAGAACATAAGTATTCTTTGTTAAACAGAAACCGGTCATCTGGTGCTACCTGTGTTTGTATCATACAGTATAACTATATCTGTATAAAGTGTATCATTGTATGGTAACGTCGATATCTTTAGCAATTCACCTTATCCCTTTTTGAGGGATGGTGTAAGCTCCTGGTTTTGATGTATCACTTTCAATCTAATTTATTAGAGGAAACAATACACCAATGTAAACGTGTACACTCGACTATTGAGTCACTCGCGCAAAACTGCCAAAAACACCCTAAATATTAAATCGTTTAATAAATGACAGTATAAAGAAGAAGAACAACTGTCAAAGTCGGTGTCCCGAATATGTATATAATTGTGAAGCCGATGAATGAAGAATTACACTTGAACGGGACGTAACAGGATTTAAGGGTAACATATAAGTCAAACTTACCTCTCTTCAAGAAGTTTTCGATTTAATCCCAATCGAAACACGTTAACAGACTATCCACCACATCAATTACACATCAGTCTGATGTCATTCAAACGTCTCTGGTCGCGGATCAAAATTAATCGATGTCAATGTGGCGCTTAAGTACCGGGTGCATTCGATGCCTTCTGTCTACATGTATCACTCTATATTATTTATCAATATACATTGTATTGTTCCATCAGCAGTTGGTCATAGCATACCCTTTATTCTATAAATTCAGTTCGAAGGCAAAAATGACAGAGTTACAGTTTTGAAAGTCATCACTGATAATTTTTAAAATAATGAACGGACAAGAAGCCTTAAAATATTTTTAGATTGTTTTGGAACTCTTTATGTGTGAAAACACAAAACATACATTTGGCGGAATTTGCAAATGACGATACTGCTGTCGTTGTACAACACAAATTGCGTGACGATTTTGGTAATTTGAAAACATGTTTGACATTTGTCAAATAGGCCTACTTAATTATATTTTCTTTGTATTTAAAAGCTCTTGCTTTAAAAAGATCGTTTTTGGATCGAAAGTTTTTTTTCAGCAAGATTGTGAGGATGGATTACACCACAGGGACACGGATCGCTTTACTTGTAATATTAAAAAAATACTAGGGGTTTCCTATACTAATATAATGTATTTATTAGTATAGGAGACCCATATTTTTTAATATTATAAGTAAAGCGACCAATGCCCCTGTGGATTACACTTCAAAGTTTACTCTCCCCACACACACAAAGTACCGAAAAGTCCAGTATGAATGGTGATATGTCGCTCCTCTCCTGCATACAGCGTTTCAAAAGTATCCAGGGCTAATCAGATTGGATCGTTTTAATCAATAGATAATAATGAATAAAATGTTTATGATGTGTGAGAAACAGAGAAAGTTGTCATTGCGATGTTGTTAATATTTTACTCATTAGTATCTATTTTGATCGAAACTAATTCCTGTGGCCTAATGTAATCAATAAATAGTACAACATCCTCCCTTGGACAGTTATCTTAAGCCATACAAATGAAGAAGAAATATCCTGAAAAATGTAAAATCGAAAAATGCTGAAAAAATTCATGTTAAAACCATTATTCAAACTGCCGAAAAATCGGAATAGCTTTTTTCAGGAAATTATCCTTATTTAAAAATTGGTGCTATATATTTTTACCAAATCCTAGATTTGTCCCTGTTATATGATTTGTGCTGCAATACACTGCAGAATACAATCAGAGACGTCTCTGATACATTGTATATATCATTATGACAAGTATATTTTTTGTTCATTTGATTGGATAATGGTATCCAAAATGTTTTATTCTGATGATTGTATTATTATGTTATGCATATTAATTTTTTTCTGCATTTGGCATAAGAAAGGTGACCTGATCATTTACACATATGTGGATTTGCTGGCCTTGACCTTTGATGGAATTCTGGCTTGACCCAGGTCAGTGATCACATGTCACTTTATCAAGATGGGAAAGACAGCCAAAGGAAGGCAACAGAAAGCCAGTGTAAGTGTATAGGGATCATGACTGTTAGCAAATTAAGAAAAAATGTACCACCAAGTCAAAATCAAATACCCTGTTGGCACTCAAATGAATTATTTAACAATTATGGACTTTTGTGATTTAATCTCTATCAATTTCACTTTCACAATTCACTAACCCAGAGCTGATTAGTTTTCCAGGAGAATAATCTACTTTGGTATATGGAACATGATGTTTAACATTTTTTTTTTTTGCACAGTTACTTTTTCAAAAAAGTACAAGTGAAAAGACATACCATTCAACTAACCAATAATTTAGGAGGCACGGTAGTCTAGTGGTAGGAAGCCGTGCTCGTGAGCGAAGGGTTGCAGGTTCGAGTCACGGCATGGCACTGTGTTGTATCTTTGAGTAAGATTCTTTACTCAGCTTGTTTCAGTCTACTCAGCTGTAAATGAGTATGTGGTTGGGCAGTGCTAGAATTGTAGAATTCTAGCTGTGAGCGCTGAAATGGCAGCACCGGCTGAATGCTCCCCAGGGAGTTGAGAAAGATATTGGCTGGTTGCAAAGGCCCTATAACCACGGATAATAATTTATGAACCGCTTCGAGACAACCTACAAACTAGGTTGTGATAAAGCGGTATATAAGAACCTCAAATTATTATTATAATTATTATACCAGTAATCTTTGTTTAAATTACCTACAGGGAGAACCGGTGCAGCAACCAAAGATATCCAACTTCTTTCAGGCAAGTACATACACATATAAGTGACTTTCTAGATAATTTTGGGCTGTCTGTCTGTCTGTCTGTCTGTCTGTCTGTCACATTTTAGTTTCTGTTCAATCCAGAATCAAGTATTTCAAAAAAAACAAAAAAATGTACCATTTTTCTGATTGGTGATATATATTGTTACTGAGAGCAGTATTGATCATAAAATTGTAATGGAAAAAAATAAAGAAATTATTTACATTATGATTCCACCCCTGCAAATTAAGGATCGAGAAAAAAATGTTGTTACCTATTGCTATATCACAAGAGGGAACCCCCTGCAGATTTGGGGATTTGCTTTTGTGCCCTCTATTTGGGGACACAAAAGCAACCAAAATATCTTTATATTTCTCTCTACTTCTAACTACCTTTTATTTCCTATCGCCTTACTTGGCAAAACCTCACTTTTGGTTTTAATGTTGAATGCTTGTCCAGGTAATGGGTTCTGTCCACAGTGAGATAGCACTATGAAGTCTGCATCAGATCCACGCTATCACAAGGAGGCAAGTACAACAACATACCCTGTCTCCGGCACACATATACACGCATGCACGCTTACACAACACACATGGAGGCATGTCCTTAAATTATCTTAGCTGTTGATAGTACGTTAAACAAAGTAAAACCAAACCAAACGTTATGATTCATTTTTGTATATTTGTACAGACTGGACCTGCTAAAGGCAAGGACCAAGTATTGTTCACAGAGCTTGGAAAGTCTTCATCATCGTCGTCCAGTAAACTCTCTTTAAAGAAACCCGTCGTAACAGTAGGAAGGAACCAATCTCCCGATATAGTTAGGTCAGAGGTCAAGTCTGTGAACCAGAAAATTAACCAATCCGCTGATAGTAATCTACAGATATGTGAGGATCAAGATGTCGTTGTGATCCCTGAAACTCAGATGTTGTTTAGCCCTAGTCCAAAGCGTGGTCATCAAGATACGGAGGCTGGCAAGCTTAACACAAGTTCCGACATTCTTATTCCGGACACCCCGGATGATAATAAGTCAAAGATAGACCAACGGAAGAAAATATTCCGTCGCAGTTTCTTGACTGGGTCGTCAAATTTGTCGAAACCTGCTGGTCTACCTCTTCGCGTAAAACCTATAAAGGCAACAAAACCTTCTCTCTCTAATGCCAAGAAAAATCTTCTGTCTGTTTCAGTGAATTTTAATCCTAAAACTTCTGACGAAAACATTTCTGAAAATTCTTCCGATAAAAAAGACGGCAGTGAAGTTGAGAATGATGAAGAAGATGCAGAAATCTCCAAAGGAGAGGCAGAGTTAGTCGACATGTATCTTGCACAACAAGAAAAAAGTGAATTTCATGATGGAGATTCCTGCGAAAAGTCAGAGGTCATGAAGGAAACTAATGTGCTAAAATGTGATGAAGAGCAGGTAAAGGGAGGTAACCCTGAGCAGTTTATAGAGGAAGACGAGTGTAACGAAATTAACACAGATAATGAATTTGACGAGGTAAAAATTGTTGATCCTTCGCAGACCCCTGTTAAGATTTATGATTCTAATATTCCCTCCATCAAGAGGATGAGTAAGGCGGGACTTTCCCCTGATCCTAAGCGAAATATGTCTGGGAAAACAAAATGGGAAGTTTTTGAGCAACTGATGGAGGAAGGCAATACTAAAGAAAATATGCAGCTAGATAAAACAGGAAGTTTTGAAGAAAAGGAAAATGTGAAGAAAAAGTTGCGAATGTGCGGTTCTTCATCTGATTTTGTGTCTAGCAAGAAACTTTTGGACAATACAGCATCTGAAATCTGCAGAAAAACAGATTCAAGGTCCAAGGGAGAAAACTCTAGGAATACACCATCGTTGAAGAAATTGAGTGACAAAGGTACCAAAAATTTATCCCAACAGCTTGGCTATCAGATGGGTGGTAGTCGGTCAAGGAAATCTCAACCGAAAAGTTCAAATGATGGAGTGAAAACGGACGACGTGCTTGGAGAAATACTTCAAGAATTGGTAACCACTCCGACTCTAAAATCAAAATCCCCTAGTTTTACAAACAGCACAATGAATGGAGTCGAAACATTAACAGACACTTCGAGAGGTGTGAGAAAGTCATTTGATTCACATAAACGTTTATCTGACAGAGCAGATGCAGGCACAAGGAGGAGCGGAGATAGAAATGTTGTGAATAGGTTGGATGAAGGCCATGAAATACAGTTAGTTCAAGGGAAGAAGACAGAGGTGGAAGCGTCGATGCCTAAAATATCACTGAAGAAAAGACAGTCTGGAGCATACAAACAAAAGTCTGTTGATACCAACAATAGGTAGGTAATGGCGAAAAATGAGGCGAGGGGCCAAAACGATTTTTAACTTAGACATTATTGAGATCCCCACCCTATTACCATGTAGACCTTTGCTGAGCATCAAGAGAAAAACACAAATACACATATTATCTTGTAAGCAATACGTAGGACTGATTTCACAAACTAGAGTACATTTTGGATACCTTTAATATGGATATATATATAATATATATACAGCTGTCAAACTTCCATTAATCATATTTTGAAGTTTCAAAATTCTTGATGTGTTGAACTTAAAACAAAGTCCAGATTATTTTTACTTAAATAACACTTTCGTTTTATACAAAGTACAAACTAGAGTCCATTTGGTAAATTTTGGATACCTTTAATACAGATATACAGTCTAACTTCCATATATCGACCTTTAAAGATGAAACTTTCTTCAGGTGTCAAACTCACAACAAAGTCCAGATTTTTTCCTTTGATTCATTAACACTTCATATATTAAGCAAAGCACAAGCTACAGAGTCCATTTGGTAAGTTTTGGAAACATACAAAAAAAAAAAATGTATAACATTGCCTATTTGTATTATATCTGTACAGTATGTACAGTGTATCACCCATACCCGAATGTGGTATTTCACCTAAAATGTTGTCCTAAAATTGTAGATCATTGTCAGCAGACATCTCGTTCACAGAGGAAGAACTTCAGTATTTTGATGACCTTGATAGCGGAATCCATACTTTTGTTGGTGGCGGAGCCGACTCTGAGGACACTGGTACGCCTCCTGACAGTGGAGGCCAATCATCGGAACTCTTCACTCCCGTTATACCAAAGTTAAAAAAATCCTCATCAAATTTCGTAAAAAAGAAATCGAAAGAAGTTAGAGAAATTACATCAGAAAATACTTTTTCAGACGAAATAATGGAATCTGATTCAGGGTTGGACCTGATGTTGCAGTGTTTGACTCCTGAACCCAAGAGGTGCTTGACCCCTGAACCTTTGACCCCAAGCATCCAGAGATGTGTGACCCCTGATGCTTCAAGCATTCGAGCGACTCAGAATATTAATGAGTTTCCCAGTCAGATGTCAGTTAAACATACAGGTGGGAAAGACGTTGAGATGGAAATCGAAGACGTTCCAACCCAGAGTGAAAGTCAAGAACTGTGTGAGGAATTTGATCATCTAACTCCATTTAAGGACAAATCAGATACCGAGTCTGACCTGTAAGTTTTTAAAAGTTTTTGATTTACAAGTTTTTCCAAGAGTTATCTCTTTCTGTGCTGCTAATAGGGACACAGGGAAGCGAGTACCCGGAATTTTGTCTCATCTGACAGACAGAAGTACCTAGAGTTAACTCATTCACCCCTAAAATTTCATTATGAACTATTCAAACTTTTGAATTGGAAGAGTTCAAATGTGTGTTCAGGGGTAAACAAGTTAATGAGTTAACTGAGCTTTTGCTGTAGCATGATGCTAAATGTATATAATGTGATTTGCTTAGTAAAACATTGCAATGATTTTGTATATAATCGATCCCATTTTTATTCAACCAAAACAAATTGGGATAAGGTTGGGTATATAACAATAAGGTGGGATACATGTTAGATAGGTGTAAACCTCTTCAGCTTCCACAATGAGGGAGAAAGTGTGTGAAACGTGACTGAAACTGCTTTGCTCAATTTATCTTTCCTTTTTTATGTATCAAAATAACTCCAAAAAGCATTCATTTGATTCAGACACACCTGTTATGATCATTACACACACTCTGCAGTAACTCGGAGATCATTTGACTACAGGATGTATATTTTGAGTTTGTGTGGATTTGGACTTGTATGAGGGAGTTTCAAGGTAGATTGGTAAATTTTGGTCAACATGTGAGAGTCTCCGTCCTAATGAAGGAGGATTGACAATCATGTGTCAGTCTGTCTGTCTCTCCTTCTGTCTTTCAATTTATAATTCTTATCCAGATGCTAATGTACAACAACAAAAAATGCTCAAATGTCAAACTTGGTGTGTTGTTAATTATATATTGCCCTTTTTGATTATAGCAGTGAAGAACAGCCACCATGTGTTCACTTTGGTCGTCACACTGTGAAGAGCATCAACAGAACCAGGTCTGGATTATAAATAAATTATTAAAATTTCAAATAATTATTTATGCAATGTCGCAAAGCATCTTATTATTTTGTTCCTGTTCTCAGCCTGAAAATCTAGGGTTACGTCTGATATGTGTCTTGGTGACTGATAATTTTAACGTGCTATGATCTATTGACAATGTCCGCTGATATATAAAAACTTTGTTTCTTTTACAACAATCATGAAACAAGTTATACAGCTTATATTAATCACTCTTGTTGGCCCGGATGTAAGCGCGTGAGGGGTCTTAGTGTGGGAGGTAACCAGAGTACCCGGAGAAATCGTAACCCACATGGTTGGGCAGGTGACTCCATACCTAAAGTTGCAATATGCGAATATTTTTCCAAATGTATATATATGTATATAAATGTAGAAATATGTAATGTTTAAAGTTATTTATCTAAATAAGATTGATATTAATTTTCAGAGACAATGTTACCTTGGAGCTAGAAGACTTTGCTGAGAAAATTCCAAGACTCTGCATACTTGAAGATTTCTGGTAAGACAAACACTGGCTTAATCTAATTCTTCATCAGGTTTCGTCTAATGTATTCAGATATCACAGTGTGTCTTAATAACCATTGTTAATTACTAGAACATAACTCTATATTGAGCTGTCAAATCATGATGGAAAATACATTATACTTCTAGTGATAATCCTGCAATCTGATTGGTTGAGACAAATTGTTCATTTCACACTGTCAAATACACTTCAGTATTGAGTAAATGGAAGGGTGCTTCCAAACGCCCTAGCAAGAGGTGACAGTGTGTGTGACAGTGTAAAATAGTGACTGCGCAAAGAAGATGCGCGTACGGTTCATTTCAGCCACTATAATTTTGCATTGCGACTCTTGCGCGTGTTGATCCACAGGCACTCCATGTCACTACCGTTGTTTACTCGCCGGTGATTAGTAGACGATGTAATATACGCTGGGATGAGTGATTTCAAAGTGCTTCATTCACGAAGTAGTCTTGGATAAACAATCGGCCGCCTGCTCAGTGAAGTAAATAAAACCAAGATTTGCAGATGTCAAGTTGGGTGATTGGGATAAACTTTTGACAGATAATGATTCTCAAAGCATGCAGCTGGTACCGTCAAACGAACATGTACAAAAGCAGTTATGATTGATATGAAAAACAAGGTTTCAGGGAGTGAAACTTAAGGACACCATCACTGATGTTGATATGAAAAAGATGTTCGGTAACCCAATTAACTTGTTATAACGGCCATGACATTTTGCTTTTAAATTTGTGTTATATCTTTAATAGTTCACTGTTATTATATTTTTGATGAAAATACAATATTTGTTACAAATTTAAAAACTTGGTAAGGTGCTCTACCAAAATTGTGAATTTTATGACTCACGTTTACCCCTGGGGAAGGGGGGAGGGGCAAAATTTATTATGGTTTATAATGGCAAATGATACTTTGAATATTACATATTGTTGATAACTTGATTGGAATTATAACCCTGAGTTGACAGTATGATACTTTGAACATTTTGAGCCAGCCCTACCCCCAAGGGCTGTAGGGTGGGGCCCAAAGGAGTCAGTGTGCTAAAATTTCTTCATTTTCCTTGTTTAGAATCAGAGGTGATAGTTTCAAATACTTTTCAGTTTTAAATCTGCGTGCTAGATATTGAATAAGGTGGTTTTATTGTTTTTTGTCACTTTGAATAGTACTTCTGTTCATGTTTTAAAGACAAAAATCAACTCTCTGTATAAATATATCAGAACTCAGATGACCGTTAAGGCCCACGGGCCTCTTGTTATGGAATACTTTTTAATTACAAAATTTCACAATAGTGACAGTGGTATTAACCTTTTCACTACTACAGATCATAATGGACCTACCCAGATCAATGCATGGTAGAGTTAATTAAAGTTACATAGGGGTGAACAGGTTGATATGGTTGTTTTTTTTGGTACTCTTTACCTAAACAAGTCAGGTTGAAGATAACGATTGTATTTATCATGACAGGTACGATACCCATATCACGGAGGGGGATATAGTACATGTGATTGGACAGTTTGATGATCACATGACCTGCCGCATCACTGACAAGTCGGGGCTGATTGTCGTGAACCCTGATCGCCTCCTCTCGGGAACCTCTGTGGTGTCGGGCGTTTTCTGTATGAGGAAGTAAGTTATCCAGCATTCATTTCCATTATGATGTGATCCATGAAACTTGTTTTTGTTGCAGCTCGCAGAAATGAAAATTTCAAGACTTGCTTCATATATATTTCATTCTAACAATCATTTTTACACGCCCATCAAGTTTTGACGGGAGTATTATGGTATGGAGTCGTCCGTCTGGCCGGCGTAAATTTTCATTTGTCCGGTAATCTTCTCCCTACATTTTTCGACCGATCTCTTTGACATGTGGTATATGTTATAATCATAATATGAAGTTGTGTCTCCCTAAACAGAATTTTGATTCAACAATTTTTCCAAAAGTTATTGCCCTTTGTTCATTTCAGTATTTGATTTTTTGTCCGGAGATCTCCTCCTACATTTGTTGCCAGATTTGTTTGAAACTTAGTAGGCTAAATAATCATTATATGTTGTTGTGCTCTTAAAGAGAATTTTGATTCAACAATTTTTGCAAAAATAACCCTTTGTTTATTTCAGTATTTGATTTTTGTCCAGCAATCTTCTCCTACATTATTTTGATTCGACGATTTTTGCAAAAGTTTTTGCCCTTTGTTCATTTCAGTATTTGATTTTTTGTTCGGAAATTTTCTCTTAAATATTTTATAGCATGGCAGCTAACCACTCTTAGAATGATGCAGATCTTATATCAATGTAAGAAAGCATATAACACTATATGGCATTCGACGGGCGTATATTGTTCGGCCCCACGGTACTCTTGTTGCACTATACAGATTGGTGTATGTCCGATGTTAAAAAATCTATTTCCTTGTGATTTCAGGTCTATACTTAACGAGAAGTTTAAAGTAAGTATATTTTACTACTGGATCTGTATAAGCTATCCAGGATATTTAAAAAGAAAAGAAAAAATCACAAAAGAAATATGTACAGGGGGGTGGAGATCCAATGGTGGTTTTCATAAAGATTAGCAAAGTTCAGCATTTCCCAGTTGATGGATTCTTTAAATAGAATTCACTAGTCCGGCCATAAATAAAAAGTAAAATGAATATACAACATTTGATATAGCGCCCTATTTAGTTATCATAAGCCACTCTATAATTAATACAATTAGCATATACATTAATCAATACAATTTTGAGAAATCGCAGGAGCTGCCTTATCAGGCGCTAACTACTAGTCCTAAGCCACCTGGCTAATATCTCCCTAGGTGTGTATGCCTGCGTGTGTGCTGGAGATGTAATGTGATAGAAGTATTACATCAATAATGTGTAGAGATGACCGTGACAACATCAACTGGGATTAATCAAGTGTTAACATGTTTTGACCCACTAGGTGGGCCGTCATCAGAACCTAATGTGTTAGATTCAAATTGATGAAATATCTTCCAATCACATGTTGGTAAAGTAATAAAGAGGCCTATTCACGTTGTTACTGTATACGGTGAAGTTTTTTTACTCCAGTTAAATATTCACCTTAATTATATGCACACTTTAATGAAGGCAAATTTATCAGTGGGCAAATATTAGTACAGAGGATACTCTATATGATTATTATATTTTCCTTTTTTGTGGCAATACATTTCTATGTCATTTATGAGAGCATAACTGCCATTGCTAGTTGCAGTGTATTGATACATAGTCAAAGTACTGCTGCTACAATTGTACGACTACTTATGTCGCATATTAAAAATATTTAGAACATTTCCTGGCTCTTTATTTTATGTTGATTTAATTTATGATTATTTTGTTCATTTCAATATTATTTATTTTCTTAAATCAAAAACAAATGGATTATATATCCAAGCTTTTGTTTTATATTCCAATTTTGTGCGAGAATCAGTACATAATGTCAGCTGTTCTCCTGTTGCTGTTTTAGGTATTGACCTGGCCTTGCAGATAATAACTGGAATTCTTTTAGGGAAAACCATCAATCCTTATTGCATTTTATATATAAAAATGAATCTTATTGCTTATGTATGTACATGAGGAAGGGCAATATGGATTTTACCAGTGAATTATGAATATTTGACTGGGCGAATGTTTCTTGGTATACAGAATGATTTTCAGTTTGTCGTTTACAGGGATGTGACCGAGGAAATGTTCAGATGTTGTATGGGAGCATCATACACTGTTTGTTTCAGCAGGTAAATATAAGTTTCTTAGTAAAGATCTAAATGTCCAAATTAAGAATTTGTTAGGAATAACATATCTCAATAAATGACTTTAAATACTTTTTATATTAAGCTCCCAGATTCAATTTAACCATAA
This sequence comes from Mizuhopecten yessoensis, assembly GCF_002113885.1. Classification (NCBI taxonomy): domain Eukaryota; kingdom Metazoa; phylum Mollusca; class Bivalvia; order Pectinida; family Pectinidae; genus Mizuhopecten; species Mizuhopecten yessoensis. The sequence goes on along the minus strand of NW_018480073.1, from coordinate 1,164,642 downwards.
GAATTGACAGTAAACAGACATTAATTATGCATGTTTATACACTTTAGTTTAACTACACAGCTATGGTAGTTTAGGGCAAGAATAGTNTTTGGGGGGGGGGGGGGGGGGGGGGGGGACCTCAAAGCCTCTATTCTGACCCAAATTCAACATTCAACATGCACCGCCCTCGAGTAGAATTTCCCTATTGTGCATGATGTACCTTGGTTTGGTTTGTTTTGTTTTACCTGCTATTAACAGCCATGGTCATTTTTAAGTATGTACAAGGCTTTGATGGTGGAGGAAAGTCAAGAGTACCCGGTGAAAACCATGGACCTGCATACAACATACCTACATATCATAGACTATATTAGTAAAACTAGGAAATGACAGAAAGTACCAATAAATATTTTGAAATGTCTTAGCCAGCTGATAATAATTATTTCAGATTTGTATGTGCTCAATGTTAATCAATAATGACCCATTTTCTTTGAATTCTAGGTCCTGAAAAAACAGATACAGGATAAGGCGAGGATTTTAACAGAAGCTGAACTCATCATAAAACAGAACAAGACTGTCCACGATATGTAAGTCAAATACAAGACAGGAAATATCAAAATCATACAGAGAATTTGTTTGGATTTTTCCAACGTTAATGAAATTGTGAACAAGGGAAGAATTACATCTTAACATCAGCAGCCGTAGCGAAGTGTTATACCGTGTAGCAGGATATTTTCCCGGGGGATGACATTTTTCGCGATTTTCGCGGGTCAATAACATTTTCGCAAAATTATGATCCGCAGAATGATATGATAAACATAAAGATGAGCTGCAATGATATACTTCATTATAATCTTAATGTCGTCACGAAATAGTAGGTGGTTATAACAATTGTAGCGGAACTGGACTGGGTCGATCGTCGGCGACCAGATAGCTCAATTGGTAGAGCATCTGTTTAGAGTTCGGAAGGTCTCGGGTTCGAACCCTGGTCTGGCCATGCATTTTTCCTCTCCTGTTACACAATCATATACATCAAGAGTAATACAAGATGTATGAAAACTGGTCATATCGCACAATTTATGTAATTGTTTTGCTGATGATTTGTTCAACGAAATACCCTTACATATTGTTGCTTAATATGCCTTTGACACTTTATATGCTAAGTGTCGTGTCTCTATGCTAAAGCACTGCAATTTTTTTAGTTCCTTTACATGTCGAAATCGCAAATTTTTTATCTGTGTAAATTTAAAATTTTCTAATTTTCTATCATACCTGTACTTCCTATCAGATTGGAAGCTTCAACAGTTTGTTTTTAGGGAATAACCCGACTGTATTTTGATATTTGCTGTTGCAGAATATTGTGATTATACTATATTACAAATCCGCTTTACGGGTCCGTTCCGATACAGTATAGCCATTGTTTGTGATGTCATAATCAATATCATCAAGTATTGGGCTGATTGATGTGGTTAAAAATCCCAGCAATTACGAAATCCCTGGTTATAATGTCGTAAATTATTTCAATCGACCAATCAAATACTGTTTTACGTATCTCAAATGAAATAGAATTGTCCTTGAACAAGAAGACAAATTCATCACAGACTAAAATAACATATATACAATGTATCCATATATGAATTTTTGACTGGATGAATATATTTTAAAAGGCCAGATGAAGACTCTTGATCTTAGTAAATGTGCTAGGATATAAGGATTGGGAGGGGTCAACTGCACCAGGTGGTATTAGGACGAGGAATAGTGATAAAGATAGTGCCGTCGCTGGGGCTCGAACCCACTACCATTGGGTCTCCAGACCGATGCTCTACCGCTGATCAGCTAAAGGGAAATTCCCTACAGCTGGCGCTTGTAAGGCAATCCAATCAATGCACATCTTTTACATATATAATGGTTTAGGCTTATCTAATTAAAAATGTATAAACTAATCAGTTACGTATATGTAAGTCAAAAAATGGGTCAGTCTATACAAGTTTACATGGAAGAATGTAATGAAATATAACAAATCCTTTAACCAGGTATGGAATGGGCGTGACAGAAGGCGAAGTACTGGAGGAGATAAAGAAGTACATCCCTCAGCTACAGAAGTGGTTAGAGCAGTATACCAGCAGTGGTCAGACCATGTTGGGGGCTCAGACGTAAGTACAACTACAACAGTGTATACAGTAGTACACTAGCAGTGGTCAGGCAGTGATAGGGGCACAGACGTAAGAACAACTACAACAGTGTATACAGCAGTACACTACCAGTGGTCAGGCAGTTTTGGGGGCACAGACGTAAGAACAACTACAACAGTGTATACAGCAGTACACTGTTGTAGTTGTTCTTACGTCTGTGCCCCTATCACTGCCTAACCACTGCTAGTGTTCTAAATTATACACTGCTGTAGTTGTACATACGTCTGAGCCCCTAACACTGCCGGACCTCTGCTAGTGTACTACTGTATACACTGTTGTAGTTGTACTGACGTCTGAACCCCTAACACTGCCTGACCACTGATAGTGTACTACTGTATACACTGCGGTAGTTGTACTTACGTCTGAGCCCCTACCACTGCCTGACCACTGCTAGTGTACTTCTGTATACACTGTTGTAGTTGTACTGACGTCTGAACCCCTAACACTGCCTGACCACTGGTAGGGTACTGCTGTATACACTGTTGTAGTTGTTCTTACTTCAGGCAGTGATAGGGGCACAGACGTAAGAACTACTACAGCAGAGCATAATGTAGAACACTAGCAGTGGTCAGGCAGTGTGAGGGGCTCAGACGTCAGTACAACTACAGCAGTGTATACAGTAGGACACTAGCAGTGGTCAGGCAGTGTTAGGGGCTCAGACGTATGTACAACTACAGCAGTGTATAATGTAGAACACTAGCAGAGGTCAGGCAGTGTTAGGGGCTCAAACGTAAGTACAACCACAACAGTGTATACAGCAGTACACTGTTGTAGTTGTTCTTACTTCAGGCAGTGATAGGGGCACAGACGTAAGAACTACTACAGCAGAGCATAATGTAGAACACTAGCAGTGGTCAGGCAGTTTTAGGGGCTCAGACGTAAGTACAGCTACAGCAGTGTATAATGTAGAACACTAGCAGAGGTCAGGCAGTGTTAGGGGCTCAGACGTAAGTACAGCTACAGCAGTGTATAATGTAGAACACTAGCAGAGGTCAGGCAGTGTTAGGGGCTCAGACGGAAGTACAACTACAACAGTGTATACAGCAGTACACTAGCAGTGGTCTGGCAGTGTTAGGGGCTCAGACTAAGTACAACTACACCAGTATATACAGCAATACACTAGCAGTGGTCAGGCAGTGATAGGGGCACAGACGTAAGTACAACTACAGCAGTGTATAATGTAGAACACTAGCAGTGGTTAGGCAGTGATAGGGGCACAGACGTAAGTACAACTACAGCAGTGTATAATGTAGAACACTAGCAGTGGTCAGGCAGTGTTAGGGGCTCAGACGTAAGTACAACTACAACAGTGTATACAGTAGTACACTAGCAGTGGTCAGGCAGTGTTATAAATAGGGGCTCAAACGTTTTATGTAATCCAGTCCATTGTCAAATCTTTTGAAAGATTAATCCTGTTTTATTTTCAGAAAGAAGCAGGGGGATGATGATGTCCTCATCACGAAGATCAAGGACATAGAGGAGAATATCTGGTCACCAAGGTAACATATATCTGGTCACCAAGGTAACATATATTTGGTCGCAAAGATAACACATGTTGTATCACTATCGGTAATAGCAGCCTATTTATCTGTATTAGGTTGCCAAACCTCCTACTTCACTGTATCTAGTTACCAAGTAAGCCATATCTGTTCGCCAGTGTAGTATTATCTTATCACCATATATTGACTCAAATGTGTTCGTCAAAGTTAATCATATTAGCTTACTAACGCAACTCTTTCATAACAAAATTAAACCGAACCAATCTTTTCTGTCAAATGCAAATCATGGCATTGATAATAAAAATTGTCATCATAGTTAAGACTTTTGCTGTAGACAGGTGTCTGTGATCACTAGAATGAATGTAATGGATTTTCTTTGTATTTACAGATTTGGTGTGAAAGGAAAGATAGATCTGACTGTGGAAGTAAGGGTGAGTAAAGGCTCTGCAACATGGTACATATCACAGGCTTTTTACTATGGAGGGTTTCATCAAACTTTTCCGGTTAAGTTGTTCGCAGTGTATAAATACTTCACACTCTAGGTTATATAGTCAAACCCAATAGACATACTGCTACCACTAACCACACTGGTGACTACAAAATTCTGGCTTTCCTCATATCATGGTACTATAACCCAACCATGCTGACTATCATCCAACAATAATTAATGCTGACATTTTACTGAAATTAAAAGTCAGCGCGGTTGGTTAAAAGTCAGCACGGTTGGTTAAAAGTCAGCACGGTTGGTTAAAAGTCAGCACGGTTGGTTTATAGTCAGCACAGTTAGTTTATATTCAGAGTACTGGACCCTGAAGATTTTACCTGTGTTCCTCCAGCACTAGCCATGCAATCCACCATTAGGTCGCGGGTTCGAGACTTACGTGGGGTAGTCGCCAGTTACTGGCCGTCGGTTGGTGGTTTTTTATCCAGGAACTCCGGCTTTCCTCCACCACCAAAACCTGGCACGTCCTCAAATGACCATAGCTGTTAATAGGACTTAAAACACAAACAAACCAAACAAAAATAAAGCTGGATTATATGGATCGGAAACTGCAGGTGGACTAGGGGTTTTATCCATGTGCGAGTATTGAATAATTAGAAAACCTTGAAAACAATATGTGATAAACTGTTTATCATCTATGTATACGTACTACTACCAGTGATAAATGTAGACAGATTTATACCATATATATACACATAGATTAATACCATATCTTGTTACCCACTTCTAATAATCGTTGAGATCCTCAGCCACAGACAAATGTAGACAGATTTGTGTGGGAAAATACCATCAACTGTAAAAAGCTATGGAGGGACATTTTGTCATTAGGTGTGCCATGTACATATTTACGCTTAAACAGTGTTGTTTTTAATTTCCTCACAAGATTTTTAATTCATTTTATAATGAATTGTTAATGGTGGACCATTTTCTTATGCTGTGTACTTTTAATTAATGGATACTTTGTTAAGTCCATGACATCATGTCATATAGCATGAGCCGGCTCTATGTGTTGAAAAAAATAATTCCAAATTGGAAATTGGGTAAATCCATTCTCAAGTCAATCTCAACTTCTTGACTTTTCTCATACTGACCAATCGTTAGGGTCATAGAAGTTATTTGATAAACCAAAACCAAATAATCCAATATATCTTGCACTATTTAGTAGAAGGTGATAGCGTCTAATATTACCCTCTAAAGGTGATAGCGTCTAATATTACCCTCTAAAGGTGATAGTGTCTAATATTACCCTCTAAAGGTGATAGTGTCTAATATTACCCTCTAAAGGCGATAGTGTCTAATAATACCCTCTAATGAACCTATTCTTATTTAATCAATAACTTCTTATTTTACAGAAAAAGTCCCGACCAAAAGGTTTGGGTGAAAAATTGACAATTCCACTCGAGTTGAAAACAGGACGTCCGTCATTTTCTTTGGAGCACAAAGGGCAGGTAACTCTGTACAGCATGATGAGCTCTGACCGACGTGCTGATCCAAAACAAGGACTTCTGTTATACCTGAAGGAACCCAGCATGAAGCTCATTCCTGCCGACCACCTCAGCCAGAGAGGTCGGTTATTTATCATTTGGGTTAGATCAGGCTTTTAATCATTATGCCACCACCTCATTTGTGGAGGGGCATTGAGTGATGGCCTTTTTTGTTTCATGCAACCTCTTGATCATTAACATGACGCTTACTTACATTCTCTGCATCTAAGGAATAATATTTTTTTCTATTGAAAAATATAAAATCAAAGTTCACTCTTTACATAAACTGCTTTGCAATTTATTCAGAGTGCACTTCGGTTTTAAGTCTATACATCTGTCGTCGAACATGACTGGGTCGATCGTTGATGACCAGGTATAGGTCAATTGGTAGAGCATCTGTCTAGAGTTTGGAGGGTCCTGGGTTCGAACCTCGGCCTGGCCATTACCTTTTCTCTTTCTCCTGTTGCAAAATTGGGAAGCTTGCCAACCCTTGTATTAAGCATTGGGAGGACGCTTGGCAAGGGGATATCCGAACCTGGGTTGTAAATAGTGTTGTCTTCAGGGTCGAAGACTTAGAAAAAGGAGGGAGGAATGTAGCAACACTGTACTGTGTCGATCGTTGGCAACCAGTTAGCTCAATTAGTAGAGCGTCCTTCTAGAGTTCTGGGGGTCTGGACTCCCGGTTTCCTGTTCCATTTTCTCTTTCTCTTGTTACACATCAATAAGAAAATTTACTACCTAGTCCAGTCCTTAATTATCTTAGGTGTTTCAAGTTGGAAAATAAACATGCAGAAAGGTATGCCAATAAAAATAAACAATTTTAAAATATTGAGCAGAAGACCCAAGGCTTTGCAGAGGGTCTCCTGCTCAGTGTTGTATCCCTTGGGTTAGAATGACCTTATCCATATACCTCACATCAGGGATGGATTCTATTAATCTGTTATACGGTAAATGCTTAAATTGAACTTTTCCTATAAACGTCACGTAAGATTGTTATTGTTTGTGTTGTGATCAGGCTTGATACAGCTGAGGAATGAGATGGCGCATTTCCTGGACCAGCAGGTGAAGAGGTCAATCGAGGACGGAAAAACTGTGTTTAGTTTTGGCCGCCTTCCTGACCCTATCAACAACTCTAGGACATGTCCGAAATGTCCACATCTTCTGCACTGTGCAGCGTTCCAGAGGTAAGTTGGACCTTTAGTGATTTGTTTACTGGGATACAACATTCTTAGCCAAATACCAGTGACAGCAATCTTGCATGATGCTAATTTTAGATTAACTCTTATCTGCGTTTCTCCTATCATCCTCAGAAGAAATATAGGGAAGGTAGTATAGGAAGGCAATTTTTTTAATTTTGGAAAACATTTTTACTATGCTTATATATATAGAGCAGGAGTTTAACACTGCATATATCACTAAATGCCAATAAAAACTTAAGGGTAGGTAGAAAAATCTAGGGTAGGTAGCTATAGGTAGGCATTTTAAAAAAAATAATTTTTTTTAATATTTTTACTATTTATACTGTGCTGATATAGAGCAATTAAGAGTCCAGAATTTAACAGTGCATATCACTAAATGCCAATAAAAACTGTAGGGTAGACACACAAAACTCGGGTAAGTAGGGTAAGCAGAGTTTTATTTGCATAAGTTTCAGTCACTGGCTGCTTAATTATAATGTTCAGAAAAACATTTTTGTATGCTTTCCTTTTAAATGTTGGTTAATTGAAAAAGGAAAATAGTAGTAGCATCCTTGATACTCCAGGGGTTAGGCTCACTTTAAAACGATCTCTGCACCTCTAGAATATGTCATGACAAAATCGAAGGCACACATATATATACATGTACAGTTAGCAATTTGATTGGTTTCAGGTATAAACAAGTCCTGACCAATCACAATGCTGCCTGTCCTTTAATAATTATAGAGGAGTGACAGTGGACTTAAGAGCCAGTAAAGTTAACCGTTACACTGCTGCTCAGTTCTTTTGATGAACATGAATATCAAAGGATCACACTAGTGTACTTGTATCATCCACAAGGGGGGGGGGGGGTTCGAGTCACGGCACGGCACTGTGTTGTATCTATGAGCAAGATACTTTACTCAGCTGTAAATGAATATGTGGTTTGGCAGTGCTAGAATTGTTGAATGCTAGCTGTGAGCACCGAAATGGCAGCACCGGCTGTATGCTCCCCTGCAGGGAGTTAAGAAAGATATTGGCTGGTTGCGAAGGCCCTATAACCACGGATAATAATTCGTGAACCGCTTTGAGACAACCTAAGAACTAGGTTGTGATAAAGCGGTATGCAAGAACCTCAAATTATTATTACTGTTAAAATTTCATGTTACACTGCTGCACAGTTATTTTGATGTACATAAAAGGATCACAACAGCGTACTTGTATCTTCCACATGGTGGGTAGGATCATACAGAGCCTTCAATTTTGCTTTGTCATATTCCAGGGTGGCATAGAATGTAAGTGAGCGTAACCTCTGAATGTAGCAGTAAATATCCAGGCTAGAAGTCACTTTCACTTGCAGTAAAAAATAAATATTGTATAAAGAAATACCATCTCTTTTATTCAGTTCATTATATATTAGTCCGAGTTTCCTCTGGCCCCGACACCAGGCTTGGACATTTTGACAGATAGATGTCTGGTGTTACTAGCCCGAGTTTCCTCTGGCCCTGACATCAGACTTAGACATTTTGACAGATAGATGTCTGGTATTACTAGCCAGAGTTTCCTCTGGCCCTGACACCAGGCTTAGACATTTTGACAGATATATGTCTGGTGTTAGTAGCCGGAGTTTCCTCTGGCCCTGACACTAGGCTTGGACAGTTTGACAGATAGATGTCTGGTGTTACTAGCCAGAGTTTCCTCTGGCCCTGACACCAGGCTTAGACATTTTGACAGATAGATGTCTGGTATTACTAGCCCGAGTTTCCTCTGGCCCTGACGCCAAGCTTAGACATTTTGACAGATATATGTCTGGTGTTACTAGCCGGAGTTTCCTCTTGCCCTGACACCAGGCTTAGACATTTTGACATATAGATGTCTGGTGTGGGGCCAGAGCGCACTGTTATATGAAAACGTGAAGTTCTCTGAAACTGTTTGGTATTGGAGAGTTTTGAGGTGCTGACAACAAAAATTGACTATGACACAACACATACCTCACATATATCGATATATGGGTTATTTATTGTTCAACAACCGCTCTTATTATCACCAATAGCTGCTTAATCCCGTCAATAGAGTCCTCAATTTTCAATCGTTCAAAATTTCCCACCTGAGTGAACGCCATTTTTGTAGGTCATGGGAGTGACTAATAAACAAGCCGTACTAATCTGGACCGAAAATGGAATACATCATTCTTGCTTAGAAGATTTCAAGACCGCGTCTTTTGTCGATAAGGCAACGTCACTCCCCAATAACAAACAGTGTCGGAGAGTTTGATGTTTTCATATAGCAGTTCGCTCTGGCCCCACACCAGACATCTAAGGTTATCTGATAAAATGTCTAAGTCTGGTGTCAGGGCCAGAGGAAACTCAGGCTAATTGTATATCTCTAATTATATATCTGCAAAGCATTACAATGGCAATATGAAAATAGAAAATTACAGTTGATACATGTGTACATTAGGATGTGGTTTTTCGACACAAATACCCGTTGGTCTCTAAGAATAACACCTTTCTCTGGACAACAAATATCCATGTTCACTCATTCACCCCTGAAGACACATTTGAACTCTTTCAATTCAAAGGTTGGAAAAGTTCATTATGAAATTCAGGGGTGAATAAGTTAATTTGATAAAAAGTCCAGCATTATGTAATGTTGCTCAAGAGTTTTGTAGAGAGAATACACTGCCCCAATAGTTGTCTAGTTTTTAACTTTATTGCTTTGCTACCAAGCTTAAAACATAACATAATAAAAAAAAATGATACTATATACACTTATTTATGTATTTTACAACAATTATGAAACAAGTTATTTCAACTTGCCGGGTATATAAATTACTCTTGTTGGCCCGATGTTAGTGTACGGGGATCTTAATTTCAACTTGCTGGGTATATTAATTACTATTGTTGGCCCGATGTTAGTGTACGGGGATCTTAATTTCAACTTGCCAGGTATATTAATTACTATTGTTGGCCCGATGTTAGTGTGTGGGGACCTTAAAACAAAATTATTGTGTAGTTATTTAATGTAGAAGGGTGTACTGCAGGGAATTCTGCTAAATTTAAAAGTGTAAATTGGGTGTAAATAGATTTAGCTACTTTTCTCCCAAAATAAAGAGGCTTGATAAATATATCCAGATGAGAAATGTAAGTCACAGTTGTTTACTGACAGGGTTGAGGAGCGCAGTCTACCGTCCAGTCACGCAATGTCTACCCTGGTTCCCGACACGCTGGCTCATCTATCACCCTCCCACCTAGAGTACTTCACACACTGGTGCCTCATGCTGGACCTGGAGTCTCAGGCCAATATTCGGTCGGGTCTAAGAAAGATCTGGTGTAAAACTGGACCACAAAGGTAAGTGAGATCTTCAACAAGTAAGGTCATATACAGGTAAGGTCATATACAGGTTAGGTCATACACAGGTACATTGTAAGGTCATATACAGGTTAGGTCAAACACAGGTAAGGTCATATACAGGTAAGGTCATACACAGGTAAGGTCATACACAGGTAAGGTAATACACAGATAAGGTCATACATAGATAAGGTCATACACAGATAAGGTCATACACAGGTAAGGTCATACACAGGTCAGGTTATACACCGATAAGGTCATACACAGGTAAGGTAGGTCATACACAGGTAAGGTAGGTCATACACAGGTAAGGTCATACACAGGTGAGGTCATACACAGATAAGGTTATACACAAGTAAGGTCATGATCATACACAGGTGAGGTCATACACAGATAACGTTATACGTTATACAGAGGTATGGTCATACACAGGTAAGGTTATACGTTATATACAAGGTCATACACAGGTAAGGTCATACTCAAGTTTGGCCATACACAAGTAAGGTTATACACAGGTAAGGTCATAAACAGGTTAAGTCATACACAGGTACGGTAATACAAATTATAGGTCACATACTGGTAAGGTCATACATAAGAAAGTTCATACACAGCTAAATCATACACAGATTTGACCATACACAAGGAGGGTCATATACAGGTAAGGTCATACACAGGTAAGCTCAGATACAGGTTAGGTCATACACAGCTAAGGTCAGATACAGGTTAGGTCATACACAGGTAAGGTCAGATACAGGTTAGGTCATACACAGATACGTTCATACACAGGTGAGTGGATGTGTTGTGACAAACAGCTGAGATCACCTAGAGGTGTCACTATTTCACCTCAATGCAGTTGTATTGCGTTTACTTGCATCAATTCACGATACCTTTAACGGATATTTGATACGTCATAATTAGACCAATAGTGTGTGCTATTTTAAGTTTCATTATAACACTTGTTTTGATTGGCCAGTCTCTCTACTTATAGTTATGACCATGAAACAATATGGAAACTATTTTCACAAAAACTTATATAGAGGACCATCAGTTACCAATGCAATACAGGTTTGACTATACATTACAGAGGTGTGGTAGTCTAGCGGTTGGATGCCAGGTTCGTGACTGAAGGGTTGCGGGTTCGAGTCACGACACGGCACTGTGTTGTATCTTTAAGCAAGATACTTAACTCCGCTAGTTCCAGTCTACTCAGCTGTATATGAGTACCTGGCCCCACTTGTATAAAACATCTCAACTCTTGAGATTTCCTCAAGTCTAAGATTTCCCATAGACTATACATTGCTTGAGATTTTCCTCAATTTTGAGATGTTTTACACAAGTGGCCCCTGGTTGGGCAGTGCTAAAATTGTAGAATACTAGCTGTGAGTGCCGAAATGGCAGCACCGGCTGTATGCTTCCCTGAGGGAGTTGAGAAAGATATTGGCTGGTTGCAAAGGCCCTATAACCACGGATAATAATTTGTGAAGCGCTTTGAGACGACCCACAAAATAGGTTGTGATAAAGCTGTACATATAAGAACCTCCAATTATTATTATTATTATTATCCTCGCTTTCACTGAAACGGGGGATATTAATTTGGGTTTATCTGTCTGTCTGTCACGCTTCGTTTCCGTGCAATAACTACAACAAATGTTAACCGATTTTTCTTCAAACTTGGTCTCATGGATAAATGCCTTCAGGATTAGGCCAAATTCGAAGTCCACTTTCAGTGGACCCAATTTAGTGGAGTTATGGCCCCTTGAATAATGAAAAACATCATTATCTGCTGCGCTTCGTTTCCGTGCAGTAACTACAACAAATGTTAACCGATTTTCTTTAAACTTGGTTGCAGGGTTAAATGCCTAAAGGGCTCGGCCATGTCTGATGACCACTTTCAGTAGACCCCATTTGGTGGAGTTATGGCCCCTTGAATAATGAAATGCAGTTTTCCGCTTAATAACTCTAGCAAATATTAGCCAAATTCCTTCTAACTTGATAACAATGTTTGTGTTCCTCTGTCTTTCCAACCATCTCGGGCACTCTTTGGATTTCGTGTGATAATTGCTGTAGATATTGTTAAGATGTTTCAACCAAATTATTTATGCACATCCAACTCATGCTAAGTTTGCCAACCGATGTGATTAAATGTGCATATTTACGGATAATCAATGAGGTATAGGATTTTGTTTTCCCCTTCAAGTTTCAAGCTATACATTATGTCTCAACAGCACGATACTCACATGTTTAAACCTAACCTCAATAATGTTAACCTACAATATGTCCTGCAAGCGGGGGATATAAATTCCACGAATTTGCTTGTTATTATTATTATTAAAGCTGTAACCTCATTGCTTGGCTTGCTAGGGAGGCTCTAGGAGAGTGCATCTGTAGACTGACTCTGGTGATGGACGAAAACTCAACTACCAAGTGTTCACTGGTTGATCAGAAATCCACTGCTGATGATGAAATGTGTTTCATCAAATTTACAAGAAATTGGTCCAAAAACAGGTAAGATAAGTTGTTTTGGTGAAGTAAAATAAGATTAAATCTATCATATTCATTGAAAAACTGCATGTGCTAAAAAAAACAACCTGTATGCATGTAGTGTTACCCATCTCCCACTGGTCCCATCCCATTACTTTTTGCCCTGTTCCAATAAATGTCATTGCTCTAGTGAATTCATTTGTTGACAGATTTTAATCAAACATTATACAGAGGTCAAGTACAAGAATAACTTGAATGAGTTCTTATTGGAGGGTTCCAATAGGGAGGCTAAGGTAAAATTGTTACTATTTATAGAAATTTCCCAACCAACTCGGTGACTACACTCTAGTTACTTCATTTCATAGCTGGTTTCGATCAAATTTCATGCGAAGGTCAAGTATAAAAGTAACCTAGAAAGAGTTTCTATTTCAGGTTTCCAAGGTGAAGACCAAGGTCACAATTGGTAGTTATAAAAATTTGTGAACCAATGACAGTAGTTTGCATGGCAGTAGGGGCAGTCATGTCCTAAAGTCATTTTCCAGTTCACTATCAATCTCATCTCATGCAAACTGGTCATCCCATTGTGGAAAAATGTTTTATTTTTATTTTTTATCTACTTTTTTTTTTTATATAAACTGTTTTTGTATGTGTGTTTTTTAGGGGATTTTCCAAGGATCTGAGAACCGTAGGGCTCATGTCTGGAGACTATGTCATTGTAAGCTCGGAGGAACCCAGTATGATTGCTGTCTGCATGGGGACACTACAAAACCTGGGTGCAGACACTTTGGAGCTGGTCACAGAAAGGTAGAATATATACTAGAGTACTTTCTCCCTTGCAAGATTTCATATAAGTCTAAAACTCCTCTTTGACATGAATGAAAAAAAATCATAATAATAGAGGTTGTATTTTAATTTAAAGCCCCTATCATTTTAAAGGGAGGGGACCATAAAAGTAATGGTTGCTTAGTGACTGTAAACAGTCAGATGCCTTTTTACACTTAGATACCGCAGCCCTTTAACCCTTTCACCACTGTAGACCATAATGGACTCTTTCAAATCAATGGATGGAAGAGTTTACTAAAGTTATGTAGGGGTGAAAGGGTTGAGTCATCCCAAATAACGAGAAGTTGTTATGCAGTGTATTTCCTCGATCGTTAATAACTTAACAAAAGTAAGAGTCAGTATTGTTAATGAGGTAAATGTTTGGTTGTGATGACATTCGTAATTTCTGTGATTCAGTGAGAGTCTACCACGACTGGCAGAGATCCGTGGAGTGACATTTCGCCTGGACAAATATGATGGGTACAGCACCTCAGCTATCCTGTATACAAATTTGTCCCGTCTAATGGCCGACAATCCCCGCAGGTAAAAATTACTGTTTCTCTTTAGAGTTTGCCCCGTCTAATGGCTGACAATCCCCACAGGTAAAAATTACTGTTTCTCTTTAGAGTTTGTTCAGTACAATGGCTGACAATCCCCGCAGGTAAAAAATACTGTTTCTCTTTAGAGTTTGTTCAGTCCAATGGCTGACAATCCCCGCAGGTAAAAAATACTGTTTCTCTTTAGAGTTTGTTCAGTCCAATGGCTGACAATCCCCACAGGTGAACATTACTGTTTCTCTTTAGAGTTTGTCCCGTCTAATGGCTGACAATTCCCGCAGGTAAAAAATACTTTTTCTCTTTAGAGTTTGTCCAGTCTAATGGCCGACAATTCCCGCAGGTAAAAAATACTGTTTCTCTTTAGAGTTTGCCCCGTCTAATGGCTGACAATTCCCGCAGGTGAAAATTACTGTTTCTCTTTAGAGTTTGTCCCGTCTAATGGCTGACAATTCCCGCAGGCAAAAAATACTTTTTCTCTTTAGAGTTTGTCCAGTCTAATGGCCGACAATTCCCGCAGGGAAAAAATACTGTTTCTCTTTAGAGCTTTTCCCGTCTAATGGCTGACAATCCTCCCAGGTAAAAAATACTGTTTCTCTTTAGAGCTTTTCCCGTCTAATGGCTGACAATCCTCGCAGGTAAAAAATACTGTTTCTCTTTTGGCCTGTTCCATTACATTATCTATTTTTAGTGTTGTATGGTGCTAAATCGCTCAAATTGTCAATGGGCTGTAAAATACTACGAAAACATGTCAATTTCATTATGAGTGCAGAAAACTTAACCCTCGGAATTTCCAGGGTGGGGTTTGGTATAAACTTGATATATATGTATTAGTTAGGTGCTGAAGCCTGAAGGTTCGTTTCAAACCTGTTTTGATATATAAGGAACTCCATAGCTTGTTTTGTATCCTTTGCAGTGTAAGATTGCGGTCTTTGATAATAGACAGATCTAAATCTGAGTTCTTGCCGAAGCTTTCCAAGTCCGACATTGAAAGTGGTGAGTTATTACTGTTTATGCTGTACATCATATCTGTCAACTCTCTCTCTCTCAATTTAACCCTTATACAGATCAAAGCTGACGATAGTGATGGACAATTGGTGTAAAATCATCGTTGATAACTGATCAATAATTGATTGCATAATTGGTTAATAGTTTACACAAATAAAATGACATCAGAGTTGTTAACTAAAAGTTAGAATTCCTTTTTGTCTCGCCGCCACGAAGTAGCCGAAGCAAGACTAAGGTGTTGCTTTTCTGGCGACGGCGGCGTCAGCATTCAGTTTTTGCGTTTAAATTAGTTTCACTGAAAGTATAAGTGCTAGACCAACCAAACTTGGACCATAGATGCATCTTAGGTAGTACATCTCAACCCATACATCAAATGTTGGATGCAGCCTACCTTTTATGGTCCATTGACTTTGTCAGCATCTCCATCAACATTAAGTTAGTTTCTCTGATATGTGCATTGAAGGTCAAAGCGGGGCATGTACAGGCGAGACATATCAATCTGAATGGCCTGTTTTAAAGACAAATGTCTCGTAATGAATTTTATTTCTAATATAGAAAGAGGATTTATTATTTTTTTCTTTTCAACAGTGAAAAAGATATTCAAGCCGCTAAACAAGCCACAGAAAATGTCAATACTAAAGGTAAGTACGGAATCCGAGTTTAAAAAAGTTACAAAGTGTGAAAAATGATTTAGGATCGTTTTGTTATCATTTGAAAAGGCAGCAATGAACATCCTGTGATTGTTAGCTTAAAGCAATTTCAGAAGGATTACATCATTTCCGATAAAATTTGGGTACAAGTGACTAAAACTTCACATCTCTCATGAGAGTGTCAGATTTTTGGTGTTAACTGAGAGAATACATGTCTCCCTATTACCATAAACCCTTGTTATACCGCCACCTTCTGTCCATTGTGATTTTGGCGGTATACCGAGTTTGGCAGTTTATCAGGTTTACCGTTTTTAACCCAAGTGTTCACACACCAACTGAACTTATACTTTAAAAAAACAAAAAATCTTCAGAATATGTTTTTTTTCCAAAATTGTAATTTAATGTATCAAATTGTTGAGCGTGCAAAACGTACAGATGATTACCTGGTGATCAGTCAGAAGTCACATGTAACAATACAATGTACACACGTACGTAACATTCCTGTCATTGGGATATACTTGTAGTCGACTCAATCGGCGGTATTTAACGAGGTCAAAATAGTGTGATTTTAACCATTTGTTTTGGGAATATGATGGCAGATGGCGGAATGCAGGTTTGGCGTTACAACGGGTCCATTCACATTGGGGAAATCCATTCTGAGTAAATTAATGGCGGTATATGCGGGTTTGGCGGTTTAACGGGTTGCATTACAACAGGGTTTAACTGTACATGACATGCATATCAAATCCAAAGATAAAATACATTTTGAAAATGAAAAGTTAAAGTAAATGTACCGTATTCATTGAAGTAAGGGTGCCAAGCGTAGATAAAATAACGTGTTGGGGCATCTGTATAATATCTATACATGCAGTCACACAGCTTTACTCAAACATCAGACAAAAAATGATTTGTACCCTTGGCCTTTGATCTGGGGGCCGCGGTGGCCAAGTGGTTAAGGCGTCTGACATTCTGCTTCCACTAGCCCTCGAAAACTGGGTGGCGGGTTTGACTCCTGCGTGGGGCAGTTGCTATAGGTACTGGCCGTAGGTTGGTGGTTTTTTCTCCGGGAACTCCGTCTTTCCTCCACCAATAAAAACAATTAATAGGACGTAAAACACAAACAAACCAAACCAAAATCAAACAACATATCTTGGTGTTTAAACACTGCTGTAAAGACATGAAGGGCTCTTTATTTCACTCGGACTCCTTAACCACTTGGCCACCGCGCTCCCCTTCTGAATAAAAAGCTGTAACTTGTGGGACTTTGATGAAATATAAATAGAGATGATTTGATGAAATATGATCAACAACAGTGTTCTAGAGTTATGATTAGCATATGCTATGGGTATTTTTCTTTTCTTCTTTTCTTAAATTTCGTTCTACATGTTGTATTATTGTCTCGCTGCCACGAAGTAGCGGAAGCGAGACTAAGGTGTTCCTTTTTCGGCGATTGCGTCAACATTAAGTTTTTGCGTTTAAGGTAGGTTCACTGAAAGTATAAGTGCTACACCAACCAAACTTGGACCATAGATGCATCTTAGGTAGTACACCTCAACCGATGCGTCGAATGCTGGATGCAGCCTACCTTTCATGATCCATTGACTTTGTCAGCATCTCCATTTACATTAAGATTTTATGAGACATATCAATCCAAATGCCTTGTTTATTACTTTAGTTAAATCATTTTTTTTACAGGTTTTGATGAGTAAGGATTACATTCTTATCAAGGGCTTCCCAGGCACAGGTAAGTTAAATTCATTAGCAGATTTCAATAGAGATTAAATTCCATGAATTTCCTAGCTGAAGGGGAAATAATTGCTTTATTTGTGAGAGCATTCTTCTCTCTTCTCGTCAGTTCCCTAAATCAAAACACATTTCCAGTTGTTGACTTACAGTTTCATTGTTAAGTTGTAGTTCCCATATGGTTCTATTTAATTTCCCTCATGTTCGGTTAAATTTCCCTCATGTTCGGTTTAATTTCCCTCATGTACGGTTTAATTTCCCTCATGTTCGGTTTAATTTCCCCATGTACATTTCCACTAGCTTAAAGTGTTTGTGGCTAGTGCAGAAAAAGCGGAAATGTTTGCCCCGTTGAAATGGTTGCATAAATGTAGGACTCTTAACCCTTTCACCCCTATGTAACTTTAGTAGACTCTACCATGCATTGATCTGGAAGAGTCCATTATGTTCTACAGTGGTGAAAGGGTTGACACTAACTGTAACGTGGCAATGGCTCTGAAATCTATATGTTCTTTACATCTAAAACCTATAAATAAACATTTGCATGTGGATGTCAATTAAGGACTCTTGTTGAGGTGACTGTGTGGTTACATAGACCTGATCAGACAGTGATATTGACCGAGACACAGTATTAGATGCTGAATAAAGATTAAATCATCAGGAGGCTAATTAGCCCATTTAGCATAGAGCATCGTGACAATACATTGTTGACCTGCTGTTTCTAAAAATAGTAGCCCAAATCAATATCACAAATCACCGACTTCCACATGATTTTGATCCAACCAATGAGAATAATGGAAAAGTGTGTCTAATATTTTCACTTATTTACTTAACTTGAATAAAATGCAAGCATTTCCTTACCACAAAATGCAGATGGCTAGAAATGTTCAAAGTCTCAAGTGAGGAAATTGTTCACCTCTTTCAGGTATACCTGCCTGAAATGACAGAGTTTGACATAAATTAATCATCTGGTGTAATAAAATATTTATGGTCATTACTTTATAAAATAATGGTCATTATAAATCTTTAAAAAAATATATGAATTTTTAATGGAAATTAAGTAGCAAGACCATTATTGGGCACATCATTAAAGTTGTTCAAAAGTAATGGCCCTTTTTAATGAATTTTTAATTGGCAATTAATGATCTATTTGACAGTAGTGCATTCTGTACAGTTTTCCTTGCATGTTTAAAAACACTGAAAAATATAATCATTTCAAAAACATTTACACTTTCATTTGTTACTTTAAATTTTGATGTTTTTAAAGATGATTTAGTGTGGTTCATCATCAATATTTCAAGGGATATGCTTACTTACATTCTCTGCACCCCTGGAATATGTCATGACAAAAATGAAGGGTCTGTATTTGTGCCACTTGTGGAAGATACAAGTAGGCTAGTTTGATGCCATGATGTACATGTACAGTACATCAAATGTACAGGCACCAGTTTAGCATTTAGTTAGTTTTCTTCATCCAAAACCAATCAAATTGATAACGATGTGCCTTCAATTTTGTCAGGGGAGCAGAAAGCGTAAGTGAGCGCTATCCCAGGAAATTTTAGGATGAATGTCGCTTGACTTCATTTGTTTTCTATCTTGACTCCATTTTCTATTTCGGCTTTGATCTCTATCTTGACTATACTATCATTGTCCAGGTAAGACGTCCACTATCGTGGCTCTGGTTAAGGTGTGTCTGGTGCTAGGATTGTCCGTACTGCTGACCAGCTACACTCACTCAGCAGTGGACAACATTCTCCAAAAACTGAAAAAGGTAAGGAGTCTGTGTTTTTGTTGCTACTGTACATCTCAAAAAATCTGCTTTGCATGGGCAGCTAACTTTTACGAATGCTGTAACATGGAAAATTTATGAGTATGACATACAATTTTATCACATAATGTACTGTGTTATCCAGTGAATAAACCCATGTCATATTATTTTGCGTATTAACCCATTGACCTATCAGGTCTGTGATTGGTTGTAAGATTCAATTGTTTCAATTGTGATGTCACGCCTAGGACAAGTACATGATTTCACATAGTTACACACTGGAGTCTAAATGGTGGCTTTTTACATTTCATGGTTGCATGAAAATTGTTGTTTTGCATGAATAAATGCCACAAATCTTGATTATGTGATAAAAAGGATCTTACACACGGTTTTCATTTCATATGAAACTTGTCACAAATTTTTCTGGTTTGGTCGCCAGAGGCTTGCAAAATTGAAAAGTTCTAAGACTCGTTTCATAAATCTCATATGAAATGGAAACTCATGTAAGATCCTATATTTATCAAATTCTTACTAGTAAAATATCAATTTAGTAAAAAAAAAATCTATCATCGCAGTATAGTAAAAGCAAATCCTACCTGAAACTAACAGAAAATTACAATAATTTGTCGAGTAGCCCATTCCAAATGACGTATTTAGTTCTGCTGTCCAGGGTAAAATCATTAGGGTGATAAAGTTACTCTATCCCACTCTTTGTTGATATGCGATAGTGATTTTTTGACAATGTAAGCAATGGAAATTTTAACTATTTGTTGTATTCCAATGAAACTTCACATGAATATTGGGGCGTGTGCTTAGGTGTGCAAAACTCCTTTTTCCCCAGATGCACATCCAAGATGGCCACCACAGCCTCTGATTGATCGAAATTAAATATTGGTCGATTTTGCTCAAATTTGATATATAGATGTATTTCTGCATCTTTGCGACTATTGGGGCTGTTTGGGGGACTTCTGTAAAGGCACTTTCATCGAAACGGGGGATATTAATTTGGGTTTGTCCATCTGTCTGTCTGTCTGTCACACTTTGTTTCCGTGCAATAACTACAACAAATATTAACTGATTTTCTTCAAACTTGGTCACACGGTTTAGTGCCTTATAATTAAGGGCTCGCCACCAAGTTTGATGACCACTTTCAGCGGACCCCATTTGGCAGAGTTATGGCCCCTTGAAAAACGTCATTATCTTGTTAACCGATTTTCTTCAAACTTAGTAACAGGGTTCAACACATTAAGGGCTCGGTCAATTTTGACAACTACTTTAATCGGACTCCATTTGGCAGAGTCATTATCTGCAGTTTCTGCTTAATAACTCTATCAAATATAAGATAAGGCTTTTTTTTTCTTCGAGTTTCAAGCTATACACAATGTCTCAACAGCACGATACTCGCATGTGTAAACCTTACCTCAATAATGTTTACCTACAATATGTCCTGAAAGCGGGGGATTAAATTCCACGAATTTGTTTGTTCTTTTTTCTCCTTCTTTTTCTCATTAAAATTTTGTCTGCACGTTTTCTCTGAAACTATTTGTTGGATTCCAATGAAACTTAACATGAGTATTGGGGCATGTGCCTAGATGTGCAAGACACATTTTTTTTTAACAGCTGCGCATCCAAGATGGCTGCCACGACCTCAAATATATAAAATTAACACATTTATACGCTAAGGTGATACCATTTGCCCCTCTCATTTCATATATTGCTTCAGCTTGGTATGTAAGTTTGTAATGTCACTGTTAACTCTACCCCCACACCTGTTTTGCAAACCTTTGCGACTATAGGCCTGGGGCAGTTTGGGGGACTTCTGTAATGGTCCCCCATTACAATCAGTACTTTTTATTTTCAGATTATCTGGTACTTTGATACTATAATTGGCTAAAATTTAATGTAGACACTTTTTATGTAATTAATAACTTGAATTGTATTTAAAATTCTAAATATCAGTATTGCAAACAGTTGCTGGCTTTCCCCTTATTATATGCTACCCTTAAAATCTTAAATTTCAGGATAATGTTACTTTTGTGAGACTTGGAAAAAGTAACAAGATCCACCCCGACATACGACAATTTTCTGCGGACCATCTCACCAAAAACCTTAACACTGTTGGAGAATTGCGGGAGTTCTACCATTCTCAGGTACAAAGGTTAAAGACAATTTATATAGGAAGGTCACGGTCATTACTGGCATGCATAGCATTCTTTTATTGTTGTTTGACATTATTTGATGGTTTGGTAAGCCTTCATTGCAAACAGCTTTGCTAATGTTGGACAGCAAAACAGCATCTTAAAACAATTTGTGGATATTTTTGTCTGATTGAGATTGTACTTTGTAAAAAATATATGCAAATATCAGATAAAATATTTAGATAGAGATACCAGCAGCCTGTTCAGAAAGGTAATACAACTTCGTCTTTGTTTTTTCTTTCTGGTGATTTACTAAAGACAACATTCATTACAGTGCATAATGTAAAATGTGAACATTTTTGTGTTTGCCATGGTTTTATTTTTTTTTTGGTTTTCATACTCTTTACATCTAGTAACTGTAAATAAATATTTGTGTGTGAATATTTTTTTGCTAATTTACTCGGCGCGAGTAATTCCACGCTGAAAATTCTACTTTGATTTAGCTCTGCATCCTTCCATCGTAATGCATTGATAAAGTAGATATTGTTGTGAGACTGTAACAACATTTGTTATTGTAACGTCATCAATTTCATTAATATTATTGTCAATACTTAATTTGCTGTTCAAAAACTCTTCGAAATAACTAAATAAATAAGTAATGAATATTTTAGCAAATAAATTGTTATGGTCCTATAACGCACATTTCTATTGCTGACAAACTAACATTAAGCCCTACCTGGTTTTATTATTTAGCTTGTCATCAATAGCAATTTGTGTTATGGGACCATAGCAACATTTTCTAAAACATTAATTGCTTAACAATTTGCTGAAGAAAATTTCCCATTAGGTCTACATGTAATTATTATTATTTCTAACTCTCCCAGAAAATAGTTGCGACCAGTTGCTTAGGAGTGAATCATCCCCTGTTTACCCAGCGCCGATTTGACGTATGTATAGTGGACGAGGCGTCACAGGTGTTACAGCCGGCTTGTCTCGGCCCGCTGTTCTCTGCGGACAGATTTGTACTTGTGGGCGACCCCAAACAGCTCCCACCAGTGGTACAAAGTCAGGAAGCAAGGTAACACTGGAACCATCGTGTTTCTGTTATTAGAAAGTCAAAGACCCTGGCCAAATTCAACAAGGATATTTAAGCAAATTTTGGCAATTTGTTTGCATTTTTGGCCGGATTGCAACACAATTAGGGCTTATAGATTGGCGATTCCCGTCCATCTGTCTGCCCATATGTCTGTCCGTCCGTCCGTCCGTCCGTCCGTTTGTCTGTCTGTCTGTCCGTCTGTCTGCATTAAGGTTAAGAAGAATGGTTAAGCTCAGTTTCCAAGTTATTAATCATCCCACATCAACTTAACTTGCATGTCTTATAGATGTATCTATGGATGCTAATCACATGTGATGCTTCGGATGCTTCTTCTGACCTACATTTTCCGCTTGACTGACCAGATTAAGAAGATTGGTTAAGGTCACTTACCAAGTAACTAAACTTGCATGGCCTATGTATCTTAAAGGATGCTTATCACATGTGATGTTTTACATGAAAATGTACTGTAGCAATCCGGCCATATTGCCATTGGCGGTTTCTTGTTTTATAACTAATACTATTATCCATATGTTGTAAAGTGCTTTAGAGTATTTAGGGGGCTATATAAATGTTGTATATTATTATTATTTTCATTTCTGTCTCCTATGCATTTCATTAACCAACTGTGATTTAATTGGGTATTTGGGGGGGGGGTCAAAGTTCATACCTTGAGAAAATAGTCTTTCTATCTTTTACAAAGTTAAAAGCAGTGTTTTTACATAAAATAGGGCAGTGACCTCTTTGACAGGAAAACAAACTCTGAGTCCCTTCACTAAATTAACATTATTTTAACAGAAAAAGGCGCAATTTATTAATATTAAGTATCATTTTCAAAAATGAAATTTTGATCAATATACCAATTAATTTTTGTCCCAGTCATTTCAACCCTTTGCCAATATTGTTTTCTTTTCTCAAGTTTGATATATTTTCCCCCTTTTGGAATGTACATGGATCATGTAAAAACATAAAACTTACATCACTATATGTAGATGCTTGACAATAATTTTGTACTAAATGATTAACTCAATTATATAAACCATAGATACTTCATTGCACAGTACAGGACAAAAAATTGCTGAACAATATCAAGATTTGTATTGCTATTTCATCAAATCTTTTGTATAGTTTGTCATGTAGAATTACAAACAAACATATCTCTATTTTCATTTGTTAAAGGAGTATTGGAATGGACGAGAGTTTGTTTCAGCATTTGGATGACAACGGTGCGACGTTTGACCTGAATCTGCAGTACCGCATGAACAGGTAAGGCTAATGTGACAAAGAACAGAAATCAAAAGTGATCTACTCGCTCACCTTGCATACTTGCCAACTTTTTGAAATTTCCGTGGGGGAGATTACACGTTCTCAGAATTAAAGCATAAATAAAATGAGTGTATGTATGCCCTAGGGGAAAATAACACTTTTAAATAGCATCTTTTGATCTGTTCTTTCAGATTTAATCATCAGATCTTTGAAAATAGGACTAGCTTAGCAAATTCACTGGTTGAAAATGCTAAATTTTAGGGTCCAAAATCGGGAGTTTACCTCCTAAATAGGGAGAGTTGGTAAGTAGCTACTGTCCCCATTGCAATACTTGGAATCTATATTTTCCTTTCTCTAAAACCTTCTCTCTCCTTTTGGCCGTGTCTTTTTAGGCACCCATCTTCCTATAAGCTTGGCTGTTGGCTGAACACATTATATCTCCAGCACACATGCAGGCATACACACATAGGGAGATATTAGCCAGGTGGCATAGGACTAGTAATAAGCGCCTGATAAGGCAGCTGCTGCGAATTCCTCAAAATTATTTTGATTAATGTATATGCTTATTGTATTAATTGTACATCTATGTATTGTAAAGCACTTTAGAGTGGCTTAAGTTAGCTAGATAGGGCGCTATATCAAATGTTGTATATTAACTCATTCACCCCTGAAGACACATTTGAACCCTTCCAATTCAAAGGTTGGAATAGTTCATTATGAAACTTCAGGGGTCAATGAGTTAATATTATCATTATTAAACCCCAAACAAACAAACATCTTTAGCCTTGTGCTGTGACTTGTTCAGTGTGGTGTTGCTGCCACTACAATAATTCTGTATACTGGAGGAGTGGCTTCAATACTAAACAATTCCGTCTTTGCGTATTGCAGAGTTATCTTCTCTTGTGAGCAGGTATTGATTGTTATGTGATTGCAATTGGTTTGTGTGAGAAAATTACATCGGTTTCTCAAAAATTGATGACGTTAATCTCGCAAACAAATGACGTAACAATAAATACCTGCTCACAAGAGCAGATAACTCTGCAATACGCAAAGACGGAATATGTTTATCATCGGCAAGATGTTATGTACATGTACAATGAAGCAAGCAATACTCTCTGTTTGATTTGTGTGCATACTTTATAGTTACTGAAGAATCATTTATTTTCGTTTGGTTAAAATTTCGTGATTTTCATATACTTGCCTGTTTCAGGGTCATTATTTTTCGCTGATTTCTGATTTTCTCCTATCTATATCATACCAAATGTATGTTTTCGTGGGAATTGAATTTCGTGGATTTTTGTTATCCACGAAATAAACAAAATTTAATGTCCCACGAAAATGTATATCTTTTGATCAATCACAGGTTAGTATTAAAGTGTATACTGTATAACAGGAAAATTTTCACCACAGTTTAACTTTTGCCCATTTTTTAACTTTGGCAATGAGGGCGTATTTAACATCAGAGCCAACGTTAGTCGGCAACATATTAAATTTAGCAATCAAATGTGAAGAGCGAAATAGACACTGGGCGAATATGGGTTTTAACAGCGTAGGGTGAAAGTTTGACAGGGCGAACATTTCCTGGTATACAGTATATGATGGTCAACAGACAGCTTCTCATCCTCGATATTCAGAGGATACGCTCACTTTGGCTCTCTACACCCCTGGAATATGTCACAGCAAAATTGAAGGCACGAAGATAGCTGCTTGATTAGTCTCAGGTAAAAAAACTGACCAATCGCTAGGCTGATACTTGTCCTTTGAAGATTACAAAGGAGATCGAGACGCTCGACTATAAAGCCTGTTAATTTGTACTGTTACGTGACCGCGAGATTAGTTTAATGTACACCCAAAGATCAAACTAGTCTTCTTGTCTCATCAACAAGCTAGGTGGAGCACACCGAGCCTTCGATTTTGCTATGACATATTCCTTGGGTGCAGAGAGCGAAAGTGAGCATAGCCCTGGATATCGAGGATGACAGCTTCTTTACTGATTTAGTTACTGACATGTGAAAGCTTATTTACCTTCTTGTTTCCAGTGCTATAATGTCCATTAGCAACACCTTAGTGTATGGAGGTGCTCTAAAATGTGGAAATGACATGGTGGCCATCAGTGAACTGGTCATCCCTGACCCCATCGCCCTACAGAAGGTAGAGTGTCTTCAAAAGATATCATATACAGTGTGACCCCTAACCCCTTATCCCTACAAAAGGTAGCATGTCTGTACTAGTTATCATATACAGTGTGACCCCCAACCCCATCGCTCTACAAAAATTACAGTGTGACCCCTGACCCCATCGCCCTACAAAAGGTAGCGTGTCTGTACTAGTTATCAAATACAGTGTAACCCCTGACCCGGGGGCCCCATCGCCCTTCAAAAGGTAGCCTGTCTGCAAAATTTATCATATATAGTGTGACCCCTGACCCCTTTGCCCTACACAAGGTATCGTGTCTGTACTAGTTATCATATACAGTGTGACCCCTGACCCCTTCACCCTACTAAAGGTAGCGTGTCTGTATTAGTTATCATATACAGTGTGACCCCTGACCCCATCGCCCTACAAAAGGCAGCGTGTCTGTACTTGTTATCATACAGTGTTACCCCTGACCCCTTCACCCTACAAAAGGTAGCGTGTCTGTACTAGTTATCATATACAGTGTGACCCCTGACCCCAT